>NC_031781.1:184033-339513 GCF_001522545.3 Parus major | reverse complement strand
AGGCACTCCCAGGCTGAAATTTTAAATACAGACTGTTCCTAATGATCCAGCCCAGCAGCAGTACCTCTCACCCCCTCTGTGTGCTTCCCAGCAGCATGAAAGAGAAGGGATAAAAGAAGGGATAAGGAAAGGTTGAGCCTGCCTGACCTCAGCATTTTCTTGTTCAGCTTTTCATTTCCTGATTTGGAATCTTTACCTAAGACACCTTGAGGTTTAGTGCTGTTTCTTTGGCAAGAAGCAATTGGAATTGATTTGTCAATTTTGTGATGTGCTTTTCTTTTTTGGAAAAGGATAGAAGAGTTTCCAGTCTGAATTTGCAAATCTATTTTTAAGTCTTGCTGCAAATAAAATGAAAGAACTTAAATTTCCCTCAGCTGTTGTCAGCAATAAAGCTGGGGGGTGATTTTTCCTCCTTTTGTACAAATGAAATGTTATTTCTCCTTCTCTTCACACATGTATATTTATATATATAGTGATATATCACCGGTTTCTCTCAAGAAAAAAGGATATGGTGGAAATCTGAACAACTGAAGTCTGATGAAATACAGTGAGTCACAGCAAACCTGACTCCTCTAATTGCACTGGTACAGATATACCTTAATGACCACAGGATCAAAAATATACCCCTTTAATCATAGCACAACTTTATTTGCTGACGCCCTGTTCTATTTAATGACTGCCTGAATTAACATTACCCTTTTCTACCAGCTATGATATACTAAAATGTTGTATTTCTGTGTGCTGATCTTGTCAGAAGATAGTACAGCTGTCCTGGGGGTGTTGCACAATTGGCAAAAGCAGGTGAAATGCTTCACATCACCGTTAAAACCACAGGAATTTATCCAATAAAAGGTGGTCTGGGTGAAGGAAAGGTGGGGAATCCAAGTCTGCAGGATTTATAGGCTGCTGCAATTCATGTGAAATGGGTAAAATAGGATATTTTTCCTTCAAGTTTTGTTGATGACGAAAACATACACAGTATGGTGTGCCCTGCTTCCAAACTGTGGTTTTATCCATTTGATTCAGATGGGACAGAATTCATATTGGAATTATGATTAGGTGTTGATTTTTCAGGATGTCTCACCCTTTTTTTATTATTTAAACTCCTCTTGGAAGGCAGAATTATTTTCCTCATGTAAAAAATATTTCTGTGCCATCCAAGTGACTTTCTGCTCCTGGCATGCTTCTTGGAAGCAACATGCCAGTTACAGATGTGAAAAGAGAACAGAAAAATTAATGATAAAAATCCATGGTTTTCACCAGTGGAGGTGTCCAAATTAAAGTGCCTATGGCAAGAGAATTTGGACAACGCCCTCAGGGAGGCACAGGGTAGGATTGCTGGGGAGTCTGTGCAGAGCCAAGACTGGATGATCTTTGTGGATCCCTCCCAGCTCAGGATATTCTCCGAAATATTCTATGATTCTATGTAAATAAATCCATATTTCTGAAGACTTTGTACTTTATCACAGTTGCTTAGTCTGACCTTTCTCTAATTTCTGTTCCCATGGATGTTTAAAAAAGAACAGAACATGATCTGATTTTCATGTTTCCTCATAATCTTATTCTGAAAAGCAGTGTGTGCTGAAACTTGCCAAGATAATTCTGTCTAAGCATGGATATGGCAAGCATGGAAAAGCTGACTGACCAATTAAAGCACAGAAAAATATTAGAATGGAAATGCATGGAATCAAAATAGAATAAAACATCTTAAAATGGAAAATAGTGGACGAATTTGACTCTGGCAGCCTAGGTAATTAATCATTTAAGTGATGTTTTAAAACAAAACCCAATAAAACACACACACACAAACCTCTGACAGTATTCCATGAGCAAGTTTGCTTATTTCGTTTTTGTTCAGAAATGACTTGATGAAAACTTTGGTTTGGGTTTTTATTTTCTACTGAAATGCTGATATTTGATGTTTTATTGCTTTATAAGCTCACAGAACTGCACTGAAGTCATGAAACCACAAGGAGTGGTGACGAGACATAGAATCAGCTATTTTAGCATTGCTATTTCTCCTTGCTTTCAGGGAATTTCTGAAGCTGTAATTTTGGGAGGGGTTTATTTTTTTCCTTCCCTCTTTCAGTATTCAGGTTCCTACCCTGATGCTAAGGCTGTGTTTTTTGTCCCCGTGCTTTTCATCTTTATGAGATGGGAAGTGTTTTCTTCTGGCATTTTTCTGCTCTTGCCCCAGAGCACTTGGTACCACAGCACGAATTCTTCTCCTTCAGTCACAGTTTATTCCACGACTTAAAATATGATCTGTTAATAAAAGCTGTCCTTGATTCCAACTCTAGTTTGGCTTCAACCTCAGCTTAATCACCAAGAAAAAAATTTCTACGCCATTTATAAAATAACTTCTTTAATTAATGCTTCAAATTTAATTATATTTATCGCTAAATTAGAGTTATATGTTCAATTTAGTCCTTTTTATAAAATTACTTCCCACTTTCACAGCAAAAATTGTTCTGTTCTTGTTTGATTTCTCTCTGGAGAGCCCCAGAGCCCAGAGTATCAGCCAGGTCCCCAGCACCATGTGAGCCCTGCCCTTGGTGTCACTGCCACCCTGCCACTTCCCACTCCCCAATGACAGCTGGGAATCAGCTCTGTGACCAGCTCACCCATTCCTTTAAAACCTAGCACTGAATTTTCCTCTTTCCCCAAAGAAGCAAAGTATTCCTTGCTAATTTGTCCCTTTTATATTAGGGATATAGTGATATCATTATTATTTATCCCTGTTAAATTATCACTTGCATGTTTGAGTTGCTTGATACCTTACATTAACAGTGCTTTTTATTTTCCAGGATACAAGGACACAGTCCTTCCCCAAGGACTCTGCACAAGAGGACACATTTAGTTTTTGCCTGCTAACATTCCCTGATACCACTTACCAAAACAAGATACAGAAGCAGAAATCACAGAAACCAACAAAAGCACAAAGGAAATCTTTTATGAAAGGCTCATTAGAATGAAGGCTTGGTTAAAGTTGCGTACTTAGATGGATTAAGTCTGGACCACACTTTGCAGGCAAGCCTCCAGATTCAGCTACAGAACCTGGAGGAGCCAATTTATCACTTCTTTCATAAATCAAAAGGCAATTCCTACAAACAGTAATGATCAGTCCACTCAGAAAAATAAAACTGAACTTTCTACTGCCTCGTGGAGATGCCTTAAAATATGGCCTGTAATTTTACCATGCTTAGTTTGGGTTATTTCAAATACTTTGGGAGCTGGTCGGGGTAAGAACAGCCTTATTCTCTAAGCATCATCCAAGCCAGACAGGCACTGTGGGGTGGAGAAAGCCAGGAGGGTCCTGAGAGTGGGTCAGGTATTCTCCCTTTTTAGAGGAGGGGTCTAAGGTACATAGTTCAAGCCTAAATACATTCCATTTAACTAAGGAAAAAGTCTAATATGATCATATTTTACAAGAGCTTATCACAAAAAAGATTTGTGGTAGGAAAAGGCATGAGGAAGTTTCATGCCTTTAAGTAGAAATCAAACTGTTAAGAGGAATAAGATGTCAGGTCTTAAAAGTGGATTATGTTTAACCAGGACAGGGAAAAAACCAGAAACATCACAGTTCCTAAAAGATTTCAGGTCTTTATGGCTGTGCTTTCTCCTTTTTTTTATTTAATAGTTCAGCCTCAGGGCTCACCTCGCAGGCATTACTGGCTTGTGGGGGCCATGCTCCTGCTCAGCAGTGGGATTCCTTTTTCCTTCTTTCCTCCAGGAATCTCCAAAGAGTCCAGCAAATGGGCCCCCCAGAATGTTGGTTTTTCTGGTATTATCCAGCTCATCCAGAAGAGGAGCAGGCACCGCTGGGTGTGTGGTGAGCACACAGAATGAGAGCAGAACATTTGTCCTGCCTTAGGACACAAGGAGGGGACACATACTTTAACTACAGGGTGTGGAAGGGGCTCAGAACTAAAACTGAAAGAGGAGACATTGACATGAGATTTAGAATGAACTCCTGGCTGGGAGGGTGGGCAGGCCCTGGCACAGGTGCCCAGAGCAGCTGGGGCTGCCCCTGGATCCCTGGCAGTGCCCAAGGCCAGGCTGGACAGGGTTTGGAGCAGCCTGGGACAGTGGAGGGTGTCCCTGCCATGGCAGGAGTGGCACTGGATGGGCTTTGAGGTCCCTCCAACTCAAACCATTTGTGAGTTCTGTGACCTACATATAAATTCTAACAACAGGATAAACTTGAATTGCAGGATAAAATTCCTTGGTATCTAAACACAGCAGCAGAACCAAGAAGTGAGGCAGAGATTTAAGGGGACTTGGGGGAAAATAAGAGAGAAATGCAACCAAGAAAGAGAGAGAATTTTAAGAGAGAATTTTAAAAGCAAGAGATGGAGGGCAGAGTTAAGATTGAGCACAAATCACTGCATGACTTCTGGATCCTTGTTTTTTTATATTACACTGACCTAATTAATTTTACATAGAAAAATATGTATCACAGGCTTTTTCCTGCTCTTATCTTCCTTTGAAAAGAAGTATTTCAGCTGTTTGCTTACCCACGGCCTTATCAGCCACACCAAAACATTTCTGAAACAGTGTCATGTCATGCTCAGCCTCTACACAAAACTATAAATTTAAACTCTGACAGACCACCCAAGCAAGGCAAGTGCAAGAGCCAGGCTCTCAGAACAGGACAGACAAACACAGAACAGGAAGGGACCCCCAGGGATCATCCAGGCCAACCCCTGGCCCTGCACAGACATCCCAATAATCCCACCCTGTGCATCCCTGAGAGTCTTGTCCAAACCCTCCTCGAGCTCTGGCAGGCTCAAGGACCAGGATTGTGCCTGATCTCTGGTGAGTATCAAACAGCACATGAGCCTGTGAGCACCATGGATGTGACTAAGTCTGGACCAGACTGAACATTCAAAAAGGGTCCTCTGTAGGGTATTGATTTGCCAGAAAACACCAAAACTCAAGACACTTTAAGGTTTTTCCAAAGGGTAATGGGCTATTTTAGCAGGGAAGTTGGACTGGATGACCTCCAGAGGTCCCTTCCAGCCCCAACCTCTCTGTGATTTATCTCTTGCCAATAATAAATGAGTAAGAGAATCCTACTTACTGAATGAGCAACATCCCCTTTCATATTTAAATCTTCCCTGGCACTTTCCCAGGCAAGAATTAACCATGTGTTGCGTAGCTTATGGAAAGGGATAGTCTGAGGTAGGATGTTAGCAAGTAATAAAAATGCTATTTTTTGATAATTTTCATATTTTAAAAGGTTAGGCTTGATGTCACTTAATTTTCTAACTGAGCAAATCTGAACAAGCTGGGCCTGCTTTTACAATCTGTGTCTTCACAGATAGAGATTGAATATATTATTGATTCTATGAATGTGCTTATCTTCTAAGTTTACCCCTCCTTGTTAATCCACAGTGCCTGGTGGAGCACACAGGCTTTTGGAGGGGCAGAGATCCCTGAGACATAGAGTCCTTCCTCTTTCAGTGCTGAGCAGCAGCAACATCCAGAACACACCAGGAACACGGTGCAGGCTCCAGGTGCCAAGCCAAGGGCACGTCTGAGGGTTTAATGTATTTTTCAGGCTAATTCATGGTTTCCTGTGGAAAGGGTTGCCAGCAGGTTTGATTTGCTCCGTGCCCTCTGTGGGAAAGCACAAAACAGGCGGGCAGGTCAGGTTGGTGATCTCGATACTGGGATCCTCAGAGAAAAACCCCCCAAAATCAGGCAGAGAACTTGGAGCAGCCAGTGTCTCCAGGAGCCATCACTCCCTGCTCAGCTCAGCCACTGCGGCTCGGAGCTGAGTGAGACACAGCTTTCCATTCGGGGATGGAGGCTTTTCCCTGAATCGGGAAAAGAAAGCAGGAAACTCTCACCCTTAACACGGCTCCTGCCTCCCTCAGCAGTGCTCATAGGTCCCATGAACTCGGGTACTTCTGCCTAAAAAGGGGTGCTTCAAATAGATCCTTGCTGTAGGAGCTGTGCTGCTCCACTTACACTGTCCTTGCTGTGAAATGCTTAATAAGCTTTTATTGTTTGCACATACTTCAATGAGTTTTGAGTCTCTTACTTTGCATTTTATTTTGCATATAAGAAGCAAGTTCACTTTATTTATTGATTTAACACCTGACAAATACTCTGGCTGTGTGCTACTGTGAGGGTTTCCTCAGAGAGGTATTGTGATAAGCATTTCTTTCTACACAGAGCAGAGCAAACTGCACTTTAGCAAATACATTCTGAATGATTAGTATTCAGAAAAATAATATTTTCAATAATTCTAATGAAAAATACTAACCAAGTTCCTGGGAAGGAGGCTTGGTCTCTTCAGAGAGCAGCTAAAGATGTGTCTGTGAAGTCAGGATCCCCACTAGGACTGGAAATTAGTCTTTCATGCCTCAGACACCTCGACAGTCACAACAGCCCTTCGCTGCACTAGTGTCAGAGCAAAAGTAACAGTTTCCCAATAACTTATTTCTGCCTAAAGCCAGAATGACCCTGGTAAATGCCAGACTGGTCTGGCTGTGGCTGAATCCTCCCCTCACGCCCCTTTTCTCCCTGGTGACTGTGAGAGGCAGAGAGGGAGAAGCTGGGACAGCCAGCCTGTGCTTTGGGAGCTCCGTTCCCAAACCTGCCCAGCACAGATGGGGACAATGCGGAGCCCGCAGCCTCCCCAGGAGCGGGGGCCCCTCGCCCCGCGCTCCTGAAGCCAAGGGGCATCCTGGCAAAGGTGAGAAAGAGCCCACTCCACCACGAAGGGTCGGGGCGTCAGTGACAGAAGAACAATCCCTCTAAGAAAATTTTATCAATTGTAAACTTGAAAAGTGGAAGGGTGGAGAGACGAGGTAGAAAAATTAGGAAAAAAAAAAAAAAAGTTAAGGAGACATACAGAGGAAGTGAGGAGAAAAACACGTCTTCACCTTCCTATCTTCTTCCTGCAGTGTCTCCCCGTTTCCCTTTTCTACTCCCGGTTCTCAGAAGCATTCCCAACATACACTTGGGATGATACAGGACCCAAAACCTCAGCAACTTTTCTTGGCTTGATGCAGCCTTAGCGGGAAGCAGCATTTCAGCAACAGAGGTTTTAACGCCAGGGATGCTGACGGGAGAGGCGGAGGGCTCTGCTGCCTGACTTGGCGCGTGCTGCTGGGGCGCCCGGCTCGGGGGGCCACCCCCGCTGCCACCCCCGCTTCGGGAGCCCCGCTCCCCAGATGTGGCAGGGACAGCTCTGGTCCCGCAGGCCGGGTCCCCGCCTGCCTCCGCGCACAGCGCGCTGCTCCCCGCGCCGCCCCGGGGCCCCGCTCCCGAGAGCGCTCCCGCACCTCTCCCGGGGCTCTCCCCGCCGCGGGGAACGGGGCCGGGGCCGCGCAGGGATGGGGCACGGGGATGGGATACGGGGATGGGATGAAGGATGGGGCGCGGGGATGGGATGAAGGATGGGGCGCGGGGATGGGATGAAGGATGGGGCGCGGGGATGGGGCGCTCGCCGAGCCCACGCCGGCCTCCCGGAGGAGCGGCCGCCTTTACTTAAGCGCATCCCGGCGGCGGCGGCCACGGCGGGGGAGGCGGGGAGCGGCGGACCCGGCGCAGGGACGGCCCGTGCCCCTGCCCGGCTCCGAGCGCCGCGGGGGCGCTGGGCGCTGCCAGGCGACGGCCGAGCCCGGCTGCGGCGCGGGCAGGGCGGGACGGACACGGGGACAGCGCCGGGCAGCTCCGGTGGCGGCTCCGGCTCCCCCGGCCCTGCCCTCGCTCGGCGGCGGGGGCCGAGCGGCAGCAATGGCGGCGCGGGGCCACCGCCCGCCCGGGCAGCCGCGGCTCTAGGAGGAGACTGGCGGGGCCGCGGGGCGCCGCTTTCCGCCGGGGTATTTATTCCTCCCCTCTCGCTTAAGTTGCCAGCGGAGCGCGCTGGCCGGCGCCTGTGCCCCCCGCGCCGCGGAGGTGCGGGGCGGCCATGGAGAGCCCCGGCGAGAACCCCAGCAAGGCGGCCGAGTACCTGAAGGAGCTGAACAAGATTATCGAGACGCAGCAGGAGCTGCTGGAGAAGCAGAAGCGGAGGATAGACGAGCTGGAGCAGCAAGTGGCCAAGTTGTACCACGAAAATGCCTGCCTTCAGGACGAGCATCACCGGCACCTGGCCACATGCCGGCTCCAGCAGGGTATCCCTCCTGCGCCCCCGGGGGTGCTGAGCGCCATCCAGGAAAACGCCAGGCACGAGAAGTAAGCGCTGTCCACCTTTCTTTGCCCCCTTTTTGCGGAAGGGGTTCCCCTAGCGGGGTTTCCCTTCCCTTTCCTCTCCTGCCTTCGGCTGCCCGAAGCTGGAAGCAGCGGGACTCCCTGCGGGGTGTGTCCCGGGCTGCTCGGGGGACAGCCATGGGGTGCGGATGGGTGGCCCCAGCCTCTGTCCCCCAGCCCGTTCGGGTGCCCGTGTCTCACTAGCTCCCTGGCCTGGGTCCCGGGGGGGTTTCGAGCCGGGGCTCCCCGGCTGCCCAGCCCGCCGTGCCCACGGCTGTCCCTGCAGCCACGGCCGCCCTGGCGCTCGGGGGATGCCCCGGGCAGAGCCGCGGTAGTGGGGCGCCGGGAGCAGCGTGCCGAGCCCTGCCCTTCTCCCTGTAGCGTGTTCGCTGCCGGTCCGAGCGCCGTGGGGACCGAGGCTATTCAGATGCCCCGCGGCGCTCCCGAGGAGGGGCCCTTGGCTCCGGCCGCTATCGAAAGTGACCCGGCCAAGGGTCAGTAAACATTGGCCGCTCGCCACTTGCCGGGCTGGCCCGGGCCAGCGCCAGCTCGCCCCGTTCGGGCCGCCTTCGGTCCCGGCCGCCTCATCTATTCCAGCCTCTCTAAGCCGTAATTAATCGTCTGCGTTTCCCCAGCGCTGGGAAATCCGCTTAGTTGCGCGGTTCCGAAGCAGCAGGGATTCGGGAATAGCAAGAACTATCTTGGGCTGCGCTTCCCCGGCATGATTTTACTTCTGGAAAAGTATTTAAGGCTTGGCTTTTCCCGGAGCGGAGTGGGAAAAGCATGCATGCGATTAGGAGCCCACTTCGCTGCTTGACACAGCACAATGGGCTGTTTGTGATCCGCTGCGCTGGAATTCCTTAGGTTTATAAATACAGACGCGGCGGCTCCCGGCCGCAGCCAGCCTCCGGGATGCGGGATACGGCATCACCGGAGGGAGGGAGGGAGGGATGGAGAGCCCCGGCCCTGCTCCCGGGAGGGATGCCTGCGATGCATCCCGAGCACATCCAAGCACCGCTGGCTCGCTCGGGAGCAGCGGCTCTGGCAGCCCCGCTGGGCTCGGCTGCCTCTCCCTCCGGAGAGCAGGGACGGGCTGGGATATCCCGGCAGCTGCCCCGGGTGCCGGGAGCTGCCGCCGGCAGGGTGCAAGTGCTGCTGCTGCTGCTGTGCTCGGAGTCGGGGGTCCTGGTCCGAAGCAGCGTTTTCTCGGAGTGCTGCTGTGGAGGCTTCAGAAGGGTCGCTGCTCACTCAGCGTCCCCTTTGCCCGCTCCTGTTCTCAAGCCTTGCCCCTGGCCAGGGGAGCAGACTGGGAAGGGAAGTGGCTCTGCTTCCCCAGCGCCCTTCTTGCTGTCAGTGTCAACAAGGCTTTTTTTTCTTCTGTGATGCTGGGGTAATCACTTTAGGCTTTTTTATAAACAGAGATGTCTCTCTGAAACTAAATAGCTCCTTTAATAAACTGGAGAGCATGCTGTCATTTATCAATCAATCAATCTCTTAAGGAGAAAGAGCTGTTTCCAGAAAACATGGAATATTTACATTAATCCTATCCTGAGTATCCATGTCCAGTACCCGAGGTTTTTTGTGGCTGTGCTTGTAGTACAAGATGTCAACTCAGCTATCTTGTCCCATTTGTCTCTTGCAAACGACATTACCAAAATTGTACAAATGGCTTGCCTTGTTTGATAATATTTCTCCTCTGCAGCCCAGGACTCATTTGCAGAGCCCTCCTTGGGCAGGCAGCTCTGGGGACTCAGAGGCTTTTAAGTCTCTTAAGTGGATTTGATGCTGGGATCAGAATTAATCTGGGATATTTATGGCAGAGTTGTATTGCTTTGAGGCATAGCCTGGGGGCTTAGTGGGGGAGCTGGGAGCCAGCCCTGTGCATCTGGCCGGGCCCTTGGCCCACGTGCCTGCCTGGGGAGCCCCAGCTTCAGGGCCACCTTCATCCAAGCAGTCCTGTTGTTGTCCCCTCCCCCAAAATTGTCCTCCCTCGGGTGTCCTGCAGGTGGCCCTGCCTGGCTGGATGGGGGGGTTTACACCCGGGGGCCAGGCACAGGGGCAGTGGCAGGGGCTGGTGCTGTCCAGGAGCAGGGACAGGAGCCACTCATGGCATCAGTTTATTCTCTGTCTGGATACAAAAGATGGAGGAAGTATCCAGCTTAGAAAATAGAGAGTAATACCCTAGTTTAAGTCTTTTTGCAGTCCCATGGTTGCCTCAGCTTCCTGACAGCCCAGCCTGCAGGTTCCAGGGCTCTGTAGCTCTGCTTTCAGAAACTCAGCCTCATTTTCCTCAGACCTAATTGTCCCATTCACCTTGGGGATGTTTGGGTGGGGCACGAGGATCCCTTGTTTGCTGAAGTTCAGCGTCAGGTGCCAGTGATGTTGAAATGGGCAGTGACCCCTGCTCTTCCTGACACTTCTGTACTTCAGAGCTAAAAGGAATGGAATACTTTCTAAAGGAAGCTGGGCTTCTCTTAGTCAAATACACCAGGGATTTTAGAAGTTGTCTTGTACCTTGACTTGAAAAATTTTTCTAAACTGCTTAGATTCCTGTCCTGCAGCAGCTCCACCTGTGTGAGGAGGCTGTGACAGGGGTTCCATATTGCCAAGTGTGGTTAACTTGTATATAAGGAAGTATGGAAAAAATATATGAGATAATACGGTTATGGTTAGGTCTTATACTTAATAAAAGATAGTAAAATAACCTGATGACCAAACAACAAAATCCCCACAAGTCCTAAAAGTTTTTAGTTGTTACAATGGAAAGAATTGTTACAGGAAGGAATATACTGCTTGAATAATTTGGAAAAGCTGGTGTGGTTGTAGAAATTCTGCAGCTTGTGAGGAGGGGAACTGTTAATGAGACCTTAAAGAATTCTGGAAGAAAGACACTCAGTCCAATAATAAATAAATATATAAAATAAATACATAAATATATTATAATAATTAAGTTTATTCACTTTCAGAGAATTCCAGAGTAGAAAAAAGTTTCTTCTGTGCCAGTTGCTGAGGGAAGAATGGAGGGAGGAGCAGAGGGCTGGGTGAGCAGCTGCAGGTGCGCTCCTTAACCTACAAGGACAGACCAGAAAAGGTTTTGGGGTGGTCTCATTAATTTTACAGTGATTTGCTGAGACCAAATCAACATTAAAATGCACTGGTGGAATTGAGAATAGTTGATTACGAGGCTTTGTTGGATGCAATGAATCAGCACAAGGAAGATAATAGTAGGTGTTTAACTCATTAAGGCGCTTAACTCTGAGTTGCATAAGACTTAATTTTGAGCGGCTCCTTTTCACTGAACATTTTAGAAGTAGCAAGAGCCTCTAGAGCTCAGCTCCCCGGTGTAATTTGATAATGTGCTTTTTTTTTTTGTTTTTGTTTGGGTGTACATCCAAATGTATTGCATTTTCTCACATTTCTACAAGGAGAGTTTTGTGTGTCTGAGAAGTCAACACTGTCCCCTTGCAGCTTCGGGAGGGATGTTTGTACTTACCCTAATCAGGTTAAAAACTGCTGCTTTTCCACAGCGAAAGTGTGTGGTGAGAGGCTGAAGAAGAGGGAGAGCAGAGTTGTCTGCTAAGACAGAACAGTTTGAAGGGGCTGTTTTTTGCAGCTTGGTCTGAATTCTGCACCTGGCCTGGCTGATTTATTTTACATGGAGCTAGGGCTGGTTTTATTCTCTGAGGCACGACATCCCCGGGTTGGAGCTGTAAGACACCCCCAGTGTCTGGGAGACGCTGTAGGGCTGGGCGAGGTGTGCTGGGAGCAGTGGAGTAGCTGAAGTTGTTGCTCTGGTGACAGTCACATGTGAAGGCTGTGTTGTGCCCTACATAAACCGAGCTTGTGACTTGGCCTGTCGCTGCTGGCGCTGGGAGCTGCCCTGCACACAGCCTCAGCAGCAGACCAGACATTGCATTAGTGTAGAGACCAGCAGGGCTTGGATTTTTCTCCCTTCAGAGATGTCCTTTACTAAGACAGACTGTTCAAATGACGTAAATCCTATTTCCCTGCCTGCACCACACTTGAGCAGCAGCTTGTTTGTGTTTGCTGTGCTGAAGTGGAGGTACCCAGCATCTGCTAAAGTAGGCTTGTACTTGGGCAAGCTCCTGCTTTCTCTGCCTCCGTGGCAGCAGGGATGGAGATGAAGCGCTGCTGTTGGGTCCTGTTTCTCCAGCAGCTGCGTGGGGAAGTGTGATTTGTGGCTGGAAGTCTGCAGTTCCAGTGCTGTTCTTACCAAAGGATGCCCCTCTGCATGTTTATCTGGCTCAGCTCATGAGGAATGCATTCATATGGAAAGCACAGGTTGTGTCCAGGATGAGCAGGTTATTCCTACAGGGTCCTGTCAGCCCTGTAGCAGGTGGGGATGGTGTAATTTCAGCTTTGGGCAGAAACTTGCACCTTCAAATAACTTTAAAAAACCCCGTTCACTTCATTTTCAGTCCATAACAGGAATAGTGTGACTGCTGAGCCCTGAGTATGAGTGTTTCAGACTGGAGGGAGTGCTTTTGCTTTTGAGGCCCTCATTTTGGGGTCATTAGTGTGATTTAGACAGTAGCACAGGGGTGAGCATCCCTTAGAACAGGCATTTGTGGTGCTTGCAGGCTGCAGGAAATCAATAGTGTGAGGATGTGTAAGAAGATGTGAACTTGCTAACTAAACTCAGCTAAATTATTTTGGATCTCTGAAATATTGGCAAATTCTTGTACTTAATATCTGCTAAATGTTAAGCTAAATGATAACATGTAAAGACAAATTAATTTGAAAACTGATGTGTGCTGTATAATCAATAAACCAAGACAGGGAACAAGGGTGCCAGGAGCACAATGATGACAGCAGTGTGCTGGTATCGATAAAGTTCCTGGCAAGTCAGAGGGGGAAGGGAGAACATGGTCCAGAAAGAGAGCAGCAGAAACACATGCTGTTTTGGGAGAGGAAAACCAGTGTAGCAGAAAAGTAACCCATCCTGTAGCACAACAGCTTTAAAAGTATTTTCAAAACTTGAAATAAATATGTCCCATTTAGAGCAGAGCAGTCCTAAAGAATTTCCAGGACTTGCTGGGTCTGGAATCCTCCTCTGATGAAGCCTTTTATTGTGCTGACAGAGAATGCAGCTTTTGAGCTTCCCAACTTCGGACCTGTGTTCTGAACTTTAAGAACAAAGTACATTTTTGTGCTTGTTGGTGCTCTGATGGCTTTCCTTACAAATTCACCATTGAGGAATCTGAAAAGCGCTTCCAGAGATGCACTTTTGGAAAAGATCTTGCAATGTGCATGGATGCTGGGGCCTGGTGAGTCACTGAGAGCTGTTGTGATTACTGAGAGCCAGGTGTGGGTCTGAACATCCCCTTCCCTCTTTCCCCAGGCCCTCACTCCAAGCTAGCCTGTATCTACTGCTCTGTGCACACATGTGTGGAGTTCACAGAATGACACTGCTGCCTGTCCCCATCCAAGAAGGACAAAGGAAGGCCTCTCCTGGTCTGCAGTGCCAGTCTTTGCTGGCTTTTATCAGAAACCACAGCAGGCACAGGAGCAGGATGGCCCCTGTGGAAGGGGGCTCTCACCGCAGTGTCTCTGTCCTTGGCTTCTCAGAGCTTGGCAGGTTTGGGCTGGGACATCAGGCAATGTTTTTGGGGTCAACCCTAAAAGTCAGTATTGCTTCTGAAGACCTGAGCTTCCTGTTAGGTGAGTGATGCTTTGTCCACTCCAAGTGACAAACTTTTGGGAGGAGGTGAAGAACAGACATACACGTTTCTGAATCACGCAGTCTCCTTGGTTGCTTCAAGGTTATTTGCTTAGGAAGACAAGTCTCCTTCAGTCCTTAGGAAAGGTGTGTCCTGGCAAAAAAATAAGTTGCAGTTTTTTTGAAAACCTGGAGCAAAATACAGCACACCCAAAGAAGTGTCTTTAGGAAGAGCTGATTTGAGGGCAGATTACAGAAGTTCTGAAAGAAAAAGCGCCAGGCATTTCAAGGTGTTTTCCTACTGCATACTGATGGGGGCTAGATTATTAACACTGAAACAGTAAGTTCTTAAATCCTCCTTGCAAGTAGCATCTCAAAAAGCTTAATTTTATTTTTTAGACCAAGCAGAAGTAGTTGGCCGTTCATGTGCTGGTCAGTGGTGCTGAGCTGAGTCCCATGGCCAGAGTGGGGCCTTCAGACACAGAGTTTGTGCAGAGTGGGTGCAGAGGCTGTGGCTTCCCCCAGGGCTTTCTTAATGGCAGGAGGACAGCCCCTGTTTGACAATGCTTTCTTTGGTGGCCCTGATGTGGTGCAGGCCCACAGGGCATCACAGTGCTCTGAATTTCCCTGGAATTCATGCCTCCACTGGGGTTACCATCCCCAGTTTGGGGAGAGCTGCCCCAGTTTGGGGGCTCAGCTGGGATTACCGTCCCCAGTCTGGGCAGCCTGTACCAGGTGTGTTTAGTGTTTGTTCTTTGGAGCTGTGCTCTGCCCCAGGCTCCTGCGTGCAGGTGGAGGGAGGTCATCCCATGCCAGGCAACAAGGAGGTGTGTGGGAAGCTGCTTAGGTAAGTGGATTTTGCAGGTCAGAAGTAATTCCTGATGTGCAACCCACACTTGCATTATTCTAATTCGATCCCATCATTCCTACTCAGACCCTCTCTATTATGGTAATTGCACTTTTTTTGTGTGTGTTTTGCAGCCTGCAGATACTTCTAGGCTGTACCTGCCAGTGCTCCTGCCTTTCATCTTAGCTCAGCAAGCCTGTGAATGAGGTTGTCATAACTCCTTTCTGCTTGTATCCCTGTCTAATTGCACTGTTTTTCTAAGCAGAATTGTTTAATTGGAAATGGAGACAGTGTGAGCAGGCCGTGGCGCAGCAGGACAGCGTGGTTTGAAGAGATGGATGTGATGGTGCATCCTACTGGCTACTGGGTACCTGTCCCTGGGCTGCTTTTCCCCCATGTTCATTGCTAGGAATTTCTCTCCAGATCCTTCATAGCATTTCCTAAAATACTGGATTCCTCAGCTATTGCAGCTTCTGTGCTACCGTGGGAGAGATGCTGGTTTTGCTGACCAGAAATGCGGATAGGAATTATTGCAGGTCATTGCCCTGTGGTTGAGGACAGAAACAGGAGCAGGAGGTGTTTCCTCAGTCCCTCCTGCTGACCTGTTCTCTGCCCCTGGCACAGTGAGCAGGGGGACTGATGGCTCTTTTACAGCTGGGCAAGTCAGCGTTAATGATCTTCTCTTAATGGGCTGCTCAGACACTGGGGTGAGAAATGGTTGTGTTAAACAGCACACTTGAGACAAACAAGCCTCTTAGAATCCTGGGTGCCTTCGTGGCCATAAACAACTTGAGTTTAATCAATGTGTGTGTGGTTTATGGCAGGAAAAAACTAATAATGTTAAAATCAGAGAATGAATCCCAGACTGGTTTGGGTTGGAAGGGGCCATAAATCATCCCATGCCACCCCTGCCACCTCTCACTATCCCAGGCTGCTCCAAGCCTTGTCCAACCTGGCCTTGGACACTTCCAGGGATCCAGGGGCAGCCACAGCTGCTCTGGGTACCTGTGCCAGGGCCTGCCCACCCTGCCAGGGAACAATTCCTGCCCCATATCCCATCCATCCCTGCCCTCTGGCAGTGGGAGCCATTCCCTGTGTCCTGTCCCTCCATCCCTTGTCCCCAGTCCCTCCCCAGCTCTCCTGGAGCCCCTTCAGGCCCTGGAGGGGGCTCTGAGGTGTCCCTGGAGCTTCTCCTCTGCAGGTGAGCACCCCCAGCTCTCCCAGCCTGGCTTCAAAGCTGAGTCTACTGCAAAGTGGCCAAAATATTTGAAGAGGGTGGAACGCTGCAGGGCAAAGAGTGGTTTTCCCAGCAGAACCTGAAACCCTGACTCGCGGGTTTTTCTCCTGGTGTGTCCTGTCGGGGGTGGAGCTGTGATCCTGGGGGGTCTCCATCCCTCCCCATTCCTACCCCTATCCCTGGAGGCCGCATCCTGGGCTCGGGCCGTGCTCCCTCTGCTGGCTCTTGCTCTCAGCTACAAAACCACATCTGGAGCATGGAACCTGTTTCTCATGGCAACATCTCCACTCCTTCTGCATCTCCTCAGGCGTTGGGAAGGTTGCTGTGAACGCAGCTGAAGATTCCTCATGAGCTAAGTTTTGTCTTAATGTGCAGAGGGAAACTTTCTTTTCAAGTGGTGCCGTTTCAAAATATTGGCAGGGAAGTAATTATTCTGCTGCGTGGTGTCTGCGTAGACCGAGTCTTACTGCTGTGCTAGATAAGAAAAATGCTGCTACTGAGTAGCTCTCTATAGCAACTGATTGAAATATAATATGCATTATTTGCATGTTAATAAGACTTCTAGACAGACTTCCCTGGCAAATGAAAGTGGGGACAAAGACATGCATGTAAAACTGCACCACAGTAATTCAGATTTACTAAGTGTGAATTCATTCTGTAACGAGGCAAAGAAAGCAGCAGGGGAGGCAATCTCCTGGCCTTCTTCAGGGTTTGGGATGCAGCTGGGAGTTGATGTTTGTCAGGGTTTTCCATCTTTGCTGGATTTTTCCTGACTCTCAATGACTGCAGGCGACTTGGCAGCTTTTAATTGCTCCTTTTGGGCATGGAGCATAGAGCTATGGGGGGAGTACAGGGAGACTGAACTCAGGGGAGTTTGATTCCCTGGGACTGGGGAATCTGAAGCCCTGGTAGAGTTAAAGTTGGCCCGGGATGAGGACAACAAGAAAAGCTTGTACAGGACTGTCAGCAATAAAGGGAAGAGTTGGGAAAACGTCGGCCCTCTGCAGAAGGAAACACGCCTGATGACCTGGGACAAGCAGGGGGCTGAGGCCACAAAGCTCTTTTGTAACCAAAGAAACATCTCTGAGGTTAGGGCTGCATTTCAATTAGCAGAGCAGCTGTTGATCATCACTGAGTTAATAAGACCCAACTGTGGAGTGGTACCTTCATTAAGGAGGTGTAAATGGGGACCATCAGCCTGACTGCCTGCAGGTGAGTGTCCCAGGAGGGGCTAATGGAGTCCCTACCACGGCCAGGTGGGACCTCAGTGCCCAAGGGGAACGCTGGGGCTCGGCAGAGCTGGGTGAGCAGACCTCAGAACTTTGTTGAGGCTGGGTACAGGTAAGAAATGGAACACTTTAATAGGAGTAAATACTTCAATGTGAGGTGAGCATGACCTCTCTTTGCTTGACTGGTCAAGGTTACCTCAATTTTAGAGGTTCACTGCAGCAACACTTTGTTTTTCACTGTTTTTCTGTGAATGTAATGGTTCTCTGCTCATACATGGGTAATATAAAATCTTGTTTGTCTGTCTTCTGTGGGCTGTTAATGGTCCTGGGAATACAGTGAAATGTCAGGGATGCATGTGAGTCATTCCAGAGAAATTATTGTCTTGTAGTTCAGGTCCCATTAATCTGCAGCATTGATCTCTTAGTATGGTTTTCTGAATTTAGAAAGTTATATTTCACTAGAATCAAGGTGGGTTTTTGGTTTTTGACAAACAAAAAGAAAGCAAACCCACTTGTGGATCGTGGTAGATAACAATATTATTTTAGCATGGTTTCTTGGTAGGACAGACACAGCCCTGAGCCTTTGGGTGCAGCCAGCCCTGCTGCCGTGGTTGTTTGCTAGGTCTGCCCTGGGGATGCTCTCCCTGGTGCCCTGTTGGATCTTGTGTGCTCACTGCAGGGAATTGGAGAGGAGGGTCTCTGGCAGTGCAGGGGATGTGAGCTGCCCCGAGTCCTGTGCCCAGGGCAGGCTGCAGATGGGGACTCCTCTCCTGCAATGCAGCTGGGACATTGTGCTGGGTTTGGGGTGACCTTGGGGGATTGCAGAGCGCTGAGCCATCCTTCTTCTTCGACCTTGCTGCTCACCTTGCCACAGCCATTTCACTCTCCTTTCATCATGGAATTCAGAGCAGGAGCTGGTTCAGAAACATTCTGCTTGATGGTCCTTTGTTCCCTTAATGGCTTCCTTGTCAGGCAGGCAGGTGTTCCTCTGGAAATTTAGGCATTGTTATTCAGACTCAAAGCACCCTGATAGATCATTATTTTAAATTCTTGACTCCAGTGCCAGGATCCAGTGGCACGATGACCCAGTGTGTGTGCCCTGTGTTTTAGACTGCCTTTCTCCAGCTTGTGGAGTGGTGTCCTTTGTGAGCAGATTGGGCTGTTTCTGTGGAAAGTCCTTGTAGTGACAGCAAAGAAGGAATTCACAGTTGTAGGAATATCCCCCGGGGGTTTTATTTGCTACTGGGAGTTATGATTAATAGTTGTTTTGTGGAGAATAGGTGTATTTTGACTTTTCCTTGCATTCCATCTTTCCGTGTAGCCCCGTGGCAGAAGCATTTGATCTTGGCATCAAGCTGGATAAGCTGTGTGCACTCCAAAGAACATCTGCTTTAGACTGTTCATTCTGCCTGGCTTTCTGCTTCACCTAGGCAGGACTGTGGGTGGGAATTCTCAAACCATCAGTGTAACTCTTGGTAAAATTCACTGCTAAAATTAAACATTGTCCTGATCTTTTTAAAGGCAAAATAGCCTCTATCACCTTGTATCTAAATTCATGCACATAATTTGGGTGTGTAGTGCCATAGAGGTGAGCAGTTTCTAAAAGTTTACCTTTTACAGGAAGGTAAAGTGGGGATGTCTGACCCTTCCCATGTTCCTTCCTGGAGGATTTTCTTCTTCATTTAGCACAGCCTTTCCTGGTGTTGGTCTCCCTAATTGAGACCCAAAGTGTGAGGCCCTTATGTACAAGGGAAGGGCTGGGATTTAATGCAAATGAACCAGCTGGATTTGAATAAGGTAAAAGTCTATATTCAGCTATCAGGCTTGCTTCTATTTTAAGCTTTTGAGTCCACCATTTCTTGAGTACTTGAGGTTGTCAAGGGTTGAGAGAATTACTTTGTCTTTCAGGAAAGGAGAAAGCTGACATTATTTCAGGTTTGCTGAGGTTGTGACAGCAGTTCTAGTACGGAGTTAGTGCTGACATGGAACACTCCTCCTGCCTGGTGGGCTGTGTTTGTGCCAGTCAAGTGCTTGGAGATGAAAGTGCCAGGCATGGAAGGGAGGAGAATCAGTAGTGAAAGGACTTACCTGTAACCTTTTCTCCAAATGGCTTGGGAGGAAAACTTTGAAGGCAGTGACCTGAGACTGTGAATAGAATTCAGTAGTTGCTCCTGGCTTGCATTGCAAAAGAATTCTAAAAGGGTGATAAAAACGACTTCACGTAAGGTAGCAGAGACCTCTTGAATCAAAGGTCAAGAGTTCCTCCTGCTCATATTTATTTCTAGTGGCATGCAGCTTGCCAGGCTCCTGTGACCATGTCCTGCTGTGGATGGAGCTCACCTTAGTGCTGGTTTAATATTTAGTTAGAGCCTGATGTGCAGGTCACAGGAACTGAAGGAGGGAGGCAGGAAAATTAATTTCTGCTCCTGCTTTCCCCAGTTGCCAGTGTTGTCCCTTACAAATTTACTGGGCTTTCGTGCTCAAACAAGAGAACGGTTGGACTGTGTTATAAATGAAGTCAGCCAAATTTTATCAATAAGGATTTTATTGAAAATTTTGTAAAATCGAATTTTGGAACAGCCACAATCCAAGTCAGCATCGAGCCCGGGGTCGGGGCTGGGTGAGCTCTGAACCAGCCCATGTGGCACTGGCTCCCCCAGGTTCACAAACTGGCTTTCGGAGTGCTGAGTTTTATACAGGTTCTTCGGCCTGAGGCTGTGCAGCTTCAGTTTCTTTCTTTTTCTTGTGTTCTTATATATTCATATTTCTGCTGCTGGTCTGTTGATGAGTTTTCCGAGAAGGGAAGAGAGTTGGAGTAGTTTTTCAGGAATTGGACATTGAGATGTATGGTCCTGAGGATTTCGACTAGATCAGTATCAGGTATTAATCGCTGGGTCGTTAGTAGGTTCGTCTTGCTTGGGTGGACCCATCTCTTCTCGGTGTTATCTTAATTGCTGTGTTAATTACAAATTCCTGGGTTTCCTGCAACTGCTTTTGCAGTCTCAAGTTGTTTGTGTTTTATAGATAAAACATACTTTTATACTTATATGTGTACAATAAAACGTGAATTATACCAACATATATTACAGACTGGCATCTGGATTCTGTGTTGAGCAGCACAGGTTGCTTTTGATCCTAAAAAGGAGATTCGCTGAAATCTCTTCAGAGCACTGTGATTAAATGGGGCTTTGGTTGTGTAAAAGCGTTGCAGCAGTGCAGTCCTGTGCAGCATTAATGCGGGTGATGGCTGCAGCCTCAGGCTGCCAGGAGCAGAGAATCAGTGCAAGCGGTGCTGTCTGTGGAGTGTCCCTGTGTCCCTCCTTGGACCAGTGTGGGAGAACTGGGAGCTGAGGCTGCAGAGATGAGGTGTGTGTGAACACACATCCCTCAGTGGGCTGTGCTGGAGCCTGGACAGGGCTTGGGGCTGTCTAAGGGGTAAGTGATACCTCAGGATCTCCAGGGGACTTCACGCCTTAGAGGGAGCCAACAATCCTTGGTAAATCAGAGAAAACATCGTGGTTTGCGTGCTTTTTCCTACCCTCTCTGCTGTCCTTCAATTTAGTGACAGCTTTAGGGTGGTAGAAATGTGCCTGTCTTGGAACTCATCACTGAGAGCCGGGTGCTGCTATTGGTGCCCCAAAATAGATATCAGACTCATCTCTCGGGGTGTTTTTATGTGCTGGGAGTGAGGTGGTTTTTTTTTAACTCACCCGCCTTTTTTTCACCCATCTGACAACTTCCTCCAGCGATCTTATTTCCATTCAAATGCATCTGATCAGAGCAGCTCCTACTCAGGGGCTGAGGGTGCTCTGTCCTCCCTCCTGCTTGCACTGAAAGCAAGAATGGATAATTTTTTTTTAAACACATCGCAGAGTTATGTAACTTCTTGAGGAAAGTGCTTCCCAGGACTGAGCTTTCCTTATTATGTAATGTGATACATCACCACAACTTGCTGATACAGGCCATGATCTTCACCTCCACTTGCTCGTGAAAAACCTATTATTTCCTTGACCTCACTTGGCTCTGAGGACTGGGCACTGTTAGGACCTCATCTGAGTATTTTATTCTGGAGTAGGGAAAACTGCTGGTAAATCAGGTGCCAGTCTGAGCTACCTGCTGAGGGAGTGGTGTGCGTGGCCTGAATCTCAGAGCTTGATTCCTGTGACTGCCATTGTTTTAAGTGACTTTTTCTGTGTGAGCATCTTTAAATAGATGCTTCCCAGGTTTGAGAGAAGAGCAGAGGTGGTTTTTGTGTGGCATGGCATGACCCTCTTAGAATGTTTGAGTCATCTTGCTGCAAGTGAAGGAAATCATTAAACATCTCAAAAGGAGATGAAGCGTCCTTTTCCAGCTAGCATAATTTAATTGGTAATATACTTCCCTCATCCTGACAATGCACTGAACCCTGGCATCACCAACATACTTAACTAACCTCACAAAGGTACCTGGCAAAGGTCACCAGAGCTTGTGCAGGTCTGGAACTTGGTTGGTCTTGGTGCATTATGTTGATTTATGCTCTAGTATTCTATCCAGGAATAGATTGTGTAAAGTGGCTGTTCAGCAGCCTACTGTTGTAATAATAAATGCCATGAAACTGGTGTGATATGCTCTGTGATTTTGGGGGTGATTCTGGTCCACAGAAGACTGACTGGTAATCGCTACTGGTTCCATTTTCCCGCCAGGGACAATTATGGACTGGAACAAGCTTAGAACTCAAAGCCCTTTGAACCAAACCTTTCAAGCTTTTCTTTAAAACTCTTACCAAAGGATCTAGAAAGGCCATTTAGAGACCAATAGCCAATTTGTAAGCCATTATGCTCCTTCTTAGCTGAAATGCCAACAAAATACCTGAAATCTATGTCACCTGCTCAACTGAGCACAGGTTTTCCACTTTGCTGCTTGTGCTGGGCTGAGGTGGCTGGGCTGGGCTGAGGTGGCTGGGCTGGGCTGAGGTGGCTGGGCTGGGTTGTTTGGGCTGGTGGAGAGTTAACTGGGCAGAAGTCCCACTCAGGCAGGAACTGCTGCTAGTGGGGACCTCCTGACTGCTACAGATCTGCTCCTTCCCGAAGGATGGGAAACTGCCTTAATAACCAACGTCCATTATACAGTATTACCTTCCCCAACTGGAATCTTTTCTTTAAGGCAGAGAAAGTAACAGGAAAGACTCAAGTGTGCCACTTGTGACTTTCTGCCAGCTAATCAGGGAGTGAGTTTTACTTGAATTCTTTGTCAGAATCAACAATGTCTTTCTTTAAATTAAGCAGGTTGCTTTTATTTCTAAAAAGCAATGTCAGTGTGGGGTGGCTTGATCTCACTGTGTTTGATTCCTGGGAGATGGAGAAACTCAAGTCTCTAATTAGCTGTCTGTTTGAAAGAAGTCAGACTTCTGAGCTTCAATAATAGTATTGTCTGGGATGTGGAAACAGCCAAAATCAACAGCAGTGCCCGGGGATTGGGAAGCTTGGGATGCTGTCAAAGCTGATAAATTATCTTCTCTTTTGGCTAATTTTGTGTTTGATATAAAGTGTGGAGGTACTGGTGCTGTGCCCATGCACTTGAGAAAGTGTGAATAAAGCAAGCTCAAATGCATGACCTGCTGCTCTGCAGCTCCAGACCTTCTGGGGGATAATTGTTCTTTGAGTTGGAAGTCCTCTTGTAAAGAACACAGGTTGGGAGAGCTGGAGGTGCTCACCTGGAAAAGGGAGACCTCAGAGCCTCTTCCAGTCCCTAAAGGATCTCCAGGAGAACTGGAGAGGGACTTGAGACAAGGGCTAGAGGGACAGAACAGAGGGAATGGCTTGCCACTGCCAGAGGGCAGGGATGGATGGGATATTGGGCAGGAATTCTTCCCTATGAGGGTGGGGAGGGGCTGGCACAGACTGCCCAGAAAAGCAAGTTGTTCTTTTATTCCTCAATGTTTAGAAAATTCTGTGTCAAAATACCACATCCCCAAACAGAGCAGGTAGCAGACTAAATTATTTATCTGCTTAATTTATGATCTCCCCTTGCACTGCAGCGTTTGGAGAGCAAGTGACTTTGTTCTTGTTGTGAATTTTTCTTTCCACTACCAACTCCTTTCTCTGATGGAAAGGCTGAGGTGCTTCTTGTAAACCCTGGTTCTCATGGGGTGTTTCCTCATTTTAGAGCAGAGCCCCTTCTCCATGTTCAGCTGTAGCTGGAAAATAGAGCTGTGGGAAGATTCCTGCCATCCTCACTCTGCTTAGCTCCTCTAAAACCATACAAATTTAACTTGGGCTTTGTTTAGCTTTCCTAACCTCCCAGCAGTTTATATTTGGGGTCAGTTTGTTAGCTTGGCCTCACATGACAATTTTGTATGGTCTTTTCACTTCCTCCATGGGGATGCAAGCTCTTTACATTTATTTTCAAACTTAACACCAATGACTAATTCTTTCGATGGCTCTCTACCCATAGAGCTTCAACTGTTGAGCATCAAAGTCCACATTGAAGGCTTCCTGTTGGTAGGACAGGATTACAAGCTGCAGAAGGCAGCTGCACAGCACCAAGTCATTAATTGTTATAAAAACACCATTAATTATGGTATTTCTGTGTAAAGCAGTTGCTTTAGGATTTGCTGCTTCAGTATCTCTGGGAGAAGGCTGTTACTGAGGTGGCTGAGTTATGTTCTGCACCTCTGACAATGTGATTTTTCATGCTGCAGACTGAGCTGAAGGAATGCATCACTGCAGCTTTACTTAAGGCAACTGAAAAACCCAGCCCTGCTCACTTGCTCTGATAGCAAGAAAAAAAGATCCTGTTTCCCTTCATAAAAGTGGTGTGGACAATAACTTGTACCTTGGAAAACTTCCCTTTCCTTTATGTGCTAGTTTTTCTTAAAAAAACCCAATAAACACAATGAGAAAACCAACCAAATAAAAACCCCCAAAACAAACAAAACGCTCCTCCCCAAACCTACCAAAAGTCTCAGATTCTGATGGCTTTTCAAAGCTTGGGCTTTACTTTACCTCAATGAACCGAAGATGGCAAAACAGCCACTGACATCCTTTTGTCCTTCTTAACCCAACAAAATATTCCATGGTGGTTGCACAATTTCAGTGTGTGCTAAATATAGCACGGAGCATGCTGAAGGAAGAAATCAGGTGTGTCTGTCTCAGACACCTCTCCCTGCTCCCAATTTTCCAGGAGCATTCCCTTTTCCCATCTCATCCATCTGCACTCCCTGCTGCTTTCACCCCTATGTTGCCTGAGGAAGCTCATTCAGACTGGGGTGGCCAAGGTGAGGTTGAAAAATGAGCTTTAAATGTTTTGACTGCCTCTTACCGTGAGCCTGGAAGCGTCCTTATTGTAATTCAGTATGTTTTGGGCTGTACAGAAGGGAAAAGTGTCATTTCTCTGCTGCCTTCTTGTGCTGGGACACGAAGTCTGCCTGGATCAGAGATTGGAGGGGCTGTGATGCCCCAGCTGCTCTTTTTCCCCTAATGAAAATGGACTTCTAGAGCTTTGCATGCATGAGTGATATGGCACAACTTATGAGTTGAGGCAGTGAAAATGAGCTGCAGTGAGATTTTATGTTGATATTTGTGTTTATTTTAAAAAGATATGTATTTTGATGTAATATCTACAGTGTATTTGACTAAGCAATTGGACCTTGGATTTTTCATGAATTATCCTAATACATTTTTACCTTAGAAAGCCTTTAACAGTCTTCCTGCACAGCAGCCACATTCTATTTACCAGCTGGATTTTCTTCTGCTTTTGAGTATTTAAATACGTGAAGTTGAAGGAGTTTTTGTTTGTTTGTTTTTTGTTTGGTGGGGTTTTTTTTTTGGTTTTTTTTTTGTTTCTTTTTCTTGGAGAACACTTTACAACTGATACTTGCAGTGATTTCAGGCACACTGGCAGCTCTGTGTTTTAGAACTGCATTTTCTTGTTTCTTTCATTTAGATAATACTTATTTTGGAATCTGGTAAGATCCAGCAAGTGGACAGACTTCCTTGATTGGGGCTACCTGCAGCTGTGGGTGGTTGCTGTTCTAATTGAGAAGTTTTTTGCTACTATACAAAACTTAAAGCACACAATGAACTTAAAGGAACTTCACAACTGTGTTATTCTGAGAAAAATCTTAGCACTGCAGTAAAAAAGGGCATAACACAAAGCTTGCTGTTGCTTGTTAATGACTTAAATAATTTAAAAACCTCCTCCTCCCAATAGAGCAAAATTAATTGCTGTCTGAACTCTTGTTTATAATTAAGTAAATGATCAACCTGAAGCACTAAGGAGTGTGTGTGGCAGGTTTAGCCAGGGCTCTCAGTGACCAGTGCTGCTGACAAAGCATCGGGATATTCATTAAATTGCTGAGTGTGTATTTCCTTTGTTGCTTGAGCTGCCAGTAGGATTCCCGAGTAGCCATAAGTGGCTTGTTTGACTTGCAGCTCCCTGTGCTGTGCAGCCTCTCCACTGCTGCAGGAGTGTTGGAGGTGCAAGGATTCAGTCCTGATCCATGGGAGTGCAGCTGGGAGGGTCTGTGCCACACTTCTGAGGGAGTTTTGCCATTCACATCTCGAGAGTGTTGCTGAAATTCGAGTTCCATGAAGTAGGTGTGGAGAACCTACTTACAGCAGCAGTGCTGCTTGCTGGAACCATCTGGTATTGGATCCTTGGCATTCATGAAAAGCTTGTTCTTTATGTAAGAAAGGGAAGAAAATCCTTCCAGAACAGCCAGCCTGGAAAACACAGGACTTCCCCCTCCTTCCTCCAGAAAAGGGATTCAGAGAACCCAACTGTAAATGCCACATGAAAAGCAGTTAAAAGGTGTCTGTGACTAAATGGCTTGTCTTGCTTGGAAAACATTCTCTGGTATTTTTAATCCCAAATCAGAAACTACTACTGGTGTTCCTGTCACCAGTGCTGGAAAGTGTTCTGAGGAGAGGATCAGGCTCCAGGCTTTGTTTTACCTCTGGTTTTGTGTCCACCCCAGTGGAAGATGAGACTGTTGGAAAACTTGGTCCATTTCTGAGAGGTGGGTACAGCTCTGCGTTCAGCTGAGGCTTGGCTTGAAATGTCAACAATAAACCAGGGTTGTTGCTCTTGTTGTCTTTGCCATTCCCTCCCTCAAACACCTGGAGCACACAAGCTGATGTTCTCATTGTTTCTGCCTACTAGGAAGGGATCACCTTTCTGTATTGAGATTTTGGGCTTGCTTTATAGACTCTGTTACTGATACAAGCACTGGCCCAAATAAAATCTGTTTGCCCAAACAAATAAAGTGAGGGCTTTTTAATTCTTAATTCTAATTCTTGATTTCTTCTGATTCTGTTAGATGTGAACTTTGGTTTTCAAAGGTTACCCTCATGTTCTTTGGGTTGTCTTTCCTTGATCTTGTTGAGATTGTCATGCATTGATGCTTCTTCTCTGGTTTGGCTGTGTTCTCACACAGAATTAAGTGTAATTTATTATAAAACCAACATATACTAGATCAAGAGAATAAACATGCTATAAATATAGTAACTTTTATTTGTAGATGTTGACTTAGCTTTATTTGGAACAGAGTACAGTTCGAGTACAGTTCTCTTTCCCCAGTAAATTTGAAAACCAGGGTTGATATTGAACTAATGATTCTTTTCTTATCTTGTGTGTGTTCTGGTAGATTATGAACTGCTTTTATATGCCTTTTTATAGACTCTCCTCCTGTTTCCAGATCGTGTGTTTCATGGCCATGAAGTGTAACCTGACGTGGTAAATCAGCTTAGCTGTGGTCTGTCTTGCACAACATGGGATGAGGACGGATTTCAAATTTAATAATGCTGAATGACATCAAGTCCTAGCAAGCTCCTGACTGTCACTCCTTGCAAATGCTTTTATTTGGCTTGTAATTGATGCTTGAGGTAATTAGTGCACACTGCAGGGTGTTATCTGAATTCTTGGGGTTGATCAGCAGGTTGAGTGTCAGCAGTGTGGAAGCAGATCTTGGTTCAGAAGTATGAAAAGGACATTTTGGAGCCTGGCAGTAATGGATTCTTTATAGAAACCTGCATAGTTTTGCTTGGAATTTTAGGAGTAATGTCATGATTTACTTTTCTGTCACTTACAAGAGCTGCAGATGGGAAGTGGGGAGCTGTTTGTTAATAACAGAGCAGGAGTTTATCCTTGATGTAGGAGAATGTATAGCTGTGCTGGAATCTCACAATGGATGTTTGCAAATAACCCAGTATTAACACTTGCCTAGGAAATGTGTTTAGGAACCCACTTTATCTTTGAAATTGGGCCGGTGTTTGAATAATTTAATACACTCTGAAATGGAAAACAGGCTGCTCTGCTCTGCTGGAGGGGCTTTTCTGAGGAGTAAAATGCTCAAAAGACGAGGCTGACCTCACAACTCTTCTGTTTTTCTTTTAGAGCTGCTTAGGGGTTTAAAGGAGCTGAGGCTTATGAATTGCAGGCTGTAAGTTCAAGTGTGGCTTGATTGGAATAAATGCTCCAGTGCAGTTCCTTTAACAATTTGATTCTAAATGTTCAGTTTCTGTCTTGCCAAATTCATTTGAAGCTCACCATCAGGCAGGGCTAAGCTTTGCTAATCCTTCAGAAACATTTAAACTGCACATAGGTAGTTAATGAAGTCAGTGGGACTACTAGGAGCAGTGCATTTAAGGGTTCTATTAAATTAGGATGTGTATTTTCGGGGATAACCAAGAAATGCTGGCACTGCCCTGTTCGTTTGCCTGAGGGCTCTGCACCATTATTTTCCTTTCCATGCAGAGCACTCAGCAGACAAGAGGCATGCTGGTGCACTCTAGCACTGAAGGAGAAAAGATAATAAACCAATTGTAAAGAGCTTCAAATATCTGCATTCTGTTCCAAATGCATCTCTCCAGCCTCTGGCTGAATTTTCTGTGGAGGAAAGCCAGACTGTGGCCAGGAGGGAGCCAGGGCCAGCTGTCAGGAAAAGAGGCTGGCAGCTGGGGAAGTGTTTTAAAATAATTGCATGGGGAGTGTGCAGGAAAAGCTCTCATGACTTCCCTTTCCATAGCTATCATTTCAGTACATCATGGAATTAATAAAATAAGGTATATTCACACTATTGTGATAGGAAGCTGGAGAGTTCAGTCACCTTCCAAAGCACAACTTTTAAGGACTGGGGAAAAAAAGAGGGTAAAGACGATTAGGCAGAGGAAATGGGGATGTTGGTCAAATCTAGCAGTACTGAATATTTGAACTTCCATGTACCACAGTAACGGTTTAGAATCCCAGCCCTATTGAGAGGATATTTTCAGGCTGTGTTCTTGTTATATTTTGCTGTGGCACACACTGGATTTTCATGCTTCTCTGGGGAAAAATGTTTGGCTTGCAGTGCCGTGCCAGAAGTGAGAGACAGGCCTGGGTTTTTATTTGTGAAGAAGAATATTTTGCTTAAGTCTTTGCCAAAACCCTTCAGTGTTCAGGGCAGGGGTGCAAGGACAGGGGCTCATTTAATCAATTTCTAGAGAAGCTGCTGTTTTCCATGCTACAAAACTCAGGTTTAACAGATAGGGCTCTTAAATTTTGGCACCATTGATCTGTTCTGCAGAAGCATTGGTGTTAGTGCAGTTGTTAAAAATCAGTAAATCCTCACCAGCAGCACGGGCAACAGCAGCATTTACAGCTGAAATACAAATAACTCCTTAATGGGACAGCATTGAACTCTCATTTTTTATTTGCTGAGATAGACTTTTCTTAAGTAGTCAGCTTAATAAAGTGAGTTCATCTAATCTGTATCAGATGCCAATGTTCAGCTTGCAGTGTCTTTTTGTTGCCTCTCTTGCCTGCACACCCCTGTGCCCCACCCTAGGGTATAAACCTCACACTCAGCAGGCTTTGGAGCAGCCCTTGAATGCCCTGGCTCAGGTGATCTCCAAGCAGTTTATGACCTAAGCATTATCCAGGTTGCAGCAGTGGATGTTTTCAGGGCTCCTGGGGGCAGTGACATGGTGAGCTCTCCTGTTATGTCATGGTGACCCATTTCTGTGTTCCCTCAGCTCACCAGCAACTCCCAGGGCACCAGTGTAAAGTTATTTAAATTCCATCATTTACAACCCATGCAAAGCTCTTAAGTGAATGTTCTGCATCAGGTGAGAATGATTAAATTTCTATAACTGTGATTCAAGTGGAACCAGGGCAATGAAATTGATTTGGTCATTGTTACGAGTCAACTTTTCTGTGGCACTTTGGGCACTCCTGTTGTAATTCCACTTTGAAGGGGACGTGTGTTCACCTCCAGCTGTTACTCACCTCCTCACAGGGCTGTGTCCAAATGAGGTGTGACTGATCCCATTTTTCCAGCCTGTCTGGGGGCAGCTTCCTTGGCTGCCCCAAGGAGCTCCCCTGTGGCTCTACCTCTGCATGCCCAACGTGAGGGCTGAGCCAGGGAAGGGCTTGGGTTGTGCTTAAGCCGTGCCTGGATGAGCAGTACCGGAGCCTTGGAAGCATGGGGGAGGGTAGGGTAGAAGTCTTCCCAGTAGCTGGTAACAAATCTACCATCTTTCCCAAAAATGTATTGGTTATATCTTATTTTAATTTTTATTTTGGTGGTAGTGGGGAGTTTAAAGAAACCGAAGAGAGGGAAACCTAAAAGCAGCCTTGGCAAACTGTCACAAGCTTTGCTGCATTAAACCAGACTCTCACTTCTAAGCTTGTAGATGAACTTCTCAGCTGTCTCAGGAATACAGCAGCTTTGAGTGTGTTTGTAGTTGTAGCCTGTCTGAAGTTAAAGGTGAGCTAAAGTGGATGTAGAAGTGGCAGTGATGGGTTCATGGCTGGGCTCAATGATCTCAGAAGGCTTTTCCAGCCTTAATGATTCTACAATTCTTTCTCCCTCCCCCCTTACTAAAATAAAAAAGAAAGCATAACCTGAATGGTCTCTCAGCATGAAATTCTGTTTAATCTTTAAATGCATACATAAATTGTTTTTCCTTGTAAGCAATCCCTGCTAATGCCAGATTAGCAGGGCTGTTTCTCTGCTTTTTTCCTCCACCTGTTCCATAGGACACTGGTATCCCCAAGCAAAACTACCACCACAATAGGAATTCTTAGGGTGATGAAGGGAAGAAAAAAAAATTATTTTTGTGTTACAAATGACAATGATTTTTCTATATTCTTGTATAATTATAACTGAAGTTACTGTATAAAGTGGGATTTGATTTCTAAGCTGAAAATTGGATGCATTTAGAAACAATTAAATTTTTCTTAATATAATCCAATTTTATTTATGTAGGTATAGTTTAAATGGCACTTGGACTAACAGTAGGTGCTGTAACTATATTGAATCTTTGTAGCAGGAAAAAATAACCTCACTGAGGTATTGTCTATGAGCAAGAAGAAAAAATTTGGATCCAGAATGTGCTTTTATATCCCTTTCAGCCATGGTCCTGTGTGGAAGTCCTGTAGGTGATTGTTCTCCTCATCTAGGTAGGACCCCATCACCATAGGAACAAAGTGCCTTTTGAATATCTTTCTGGAAGGAAGAGACACTTCATGGAATTCTGTTTCTGCCTTAGCACGTAGAAGAAACGACTTGTTCTTGAATAAATGCCTGAGCGGGAGGAGATGTGGGGAAAGGAATTGGGAATGGTATTTAAGATGAGAGATAAGTATAGAATACACTGGTTCTGTAGCTCACTTTTCTCCCTCTGCAGTGAGTTTGATGCCTTGGCTCAGAAAATTTAAGAGCTGTCTGTGCTAGGTGAGGGTTCTGGGCTTTGTGGTTTTCTGAACCCTAACCCGAGCAGTAAAAGCCGTGAGGGTCAGGCTGGTGCCAAGCAGAAAAGTGGGGAGGGAGCGATGTTGAGTTAGTCCTGTGTTCCCTTTGGCATGCCTTGTGTAACTGCAGGGTCTCTGGAGCTCTGGGCTCTGTTTTCTGAACCCTAACCCTAGGAGGAGCAGTAACAGCCTGGCTCAGCTGCTCTGGAGTGTTTTCTGCAGAGCTGTCTGGGGATAAGGGGCCTCCCATGAGGGATCCTTCCCCCTTCCCCCTTCCCCCTTCCCCCTTCCCCCTCCCTTTCCTTCTCATCTTCCTCCCCCTCCTCTTCCCATCCACCTCCAGCCTTTCCTCAGGGACATCCGGCCCCTCAGCCAGAACCATCCCAATTCCCCATGGAATTTCCCAGGATCCATCGATGCCCAGGGCCCAGCTCAGACCCCCCCAGCCCCACCCACACCCCGGGATCGCAGCTCCTCCCGTCCAGTTTTCCATGGGAAGCGCAGACATTCCGTGAATTATTTATAACCTCTCCCAATCAGAGGCGACGCTCAGGTGCTCCGGTTCATTTCCTGGATCCTGGGAATCTGGCGGCTTTTAATGAGCCAAATTAAGTGGTTTTGATAAGAGATGCTGATTAAAGCTCCGGATCCATGGCTGCATCCCGGGCGGGATTGAAGGGAATGGGATGCACAGGTGGGATCCTGCTCTAATGGGATCCTGCTCTAATGGGATCCTGCTCCAGGGATCCTGCTCTGAGGGGATCCTGCTCTGAGGGGATCCTGCTCCAATGGGATCCTGCTCCAATGGGATCCTGCTCCAGGGATNGGAGAACAGCAGTTAGACTGAAAAACTGGGCTGAGAAACTGAGCCCAGCTACACAAACCAGCCTGTGTTTGGGTGGCACTGGAGTTTGGGTCACTCTCAGTAAAAGCAGGGTAAACTCTCAGGCCCAGTTTTGGTGCTGGGGGGCTGAGGAAGCCCCAGTCTGCACCCTGAATTCAGTTTTTGCACAGTGCTTTGAAGGGCATCGACTGTTCAGAACTATCCCTGCTAGTTCATTCTGATGCTGCTTTGAGCTGTGGGAAGGGTACCACTGGTGCCTCTTCAGCAGCTGCATCTGGAACTGCAGCTTTAGGTCAATTTTGACTAATCTGCTAGATTTACAAGCAAAGACCCCAAAGGTGGACGTGTTTTTCATGCCTGAGAGCGTTCAGCTGTGATGCCCCAGATGGGTAAAGGCAGTTCCCAGTGATGGAGTGTCTGGAATGAAGCTCAGAGTTCCATCTCTTCTCCTGCAGCAGCATTCCCACACGCTGTGTCTTGTCCTGAAGTAGGAAGTGAAATGTGTGCAGGATTATGGTGATGAAACTTGTGGAAATCCACATGTGTGTAGTTGCTCAGCACAGGAAGGGGGATGCAAGCATCCTGGTTTAACTTTAGACGGTGCCTTAGTGTTCACCTTCCCTCTCCCTCGTGACTTTCCTCTCGTGCTTCTGGGGTGAACAGAACGTAACACAGAATCACAAAATCATGGAAATGTTTAGGTGGGAAGGATGTAAAAGATGTTCCAGGTACAACCCACCTTCCAAGGTTTTTCCAAGCACTGTCCAGCCTTGCCTTGGACACTTCCAGGGATCCAGGAACAGCTGCAGCTTCTCAGGGCACCCTGTGCCAGGACCTCCCTACACCAACAGGAAAGAATTCCTTCCAAATATCCGATCTAAAAAGACTTTTTCAGTTCAAAGTCACTCCTCTTGTTCTAGCACTCTTGTAACACAGCTGTGGCCTGGCCATCTCAGAATAGACTTTGACTTTAAAAGCCCATTCTGAGAATCCTGCCTTCTTACCTGGTATGTGGAGTTATGTATTGCAGTGCATACTTTGTATCTTCATTCTCCTTTAAACCAGAGGAAAAATTAACTTGCTTCATCCTCCTTTGAGGAATCTTCATTTGCCAGCTGGTGCCAGTGTTGTGCTCTGCCAGGTCATTTAGCAGTTCCTGGTGGATGAAGCATGGAACAATCGATTCCCCTTGGCAGACTGTTTTGAAAGGCTTGCCTGTATCTTTAGCTGTACGTGTTTTGTGCCTTGAGCTTGTCCTGACAGCTCTGGTTGGTGCTGGAATATCCAACTCCAGATCTGAGCTCTTTACTGGGGCAGGAGTTTAGGTGACAAAAATTGCCACCCTGAGCTGAAAACTCTTCCCTGGAAGAGAGCATTACATCCCCTGTGACCAGCACCTGGGTGGGAACAGAGGCAATTAAGCAGAGCCACTCATTAGAAGCACTGGTTTGGGTTTTTGTGCTGCCTGGAGACACTCCTGCAGCAGTGTCTGGGGTTCCTTTGCGGAGGCTGAGCAGAGATGTCACTTCTGGAGCAGCTCAGAGCTGGGTTAACTTCAAACCTAAGAATAGCTCAGCAACCATCACAAGCAAAAACGCCTTTTCCTCCAGTGAACCATGAGCTCTGGAGGGAGGGCAGAGGAAAATTCATCTGTACTGCCTCCTCTGGGGTCCTGGCAGAAAACAATGAAGCAGAGGCCAGATCTCCCCAAGCAGGTGAGGTTCCTGCAGCTGTCACTGCACAGCACACAGCAAATGGGCTTTCAATCTGATTGAACTGAAATTAAATACTACATTAAATTCTTCTGCTTTGAAATAGTTTTGGGTTTTTCTCCTCAGCCTTCTAAGCTTACATTGAGACAGTTATGTCCTAATATTTTATAATTTGGATGATTATGAATGACTTAACTTTATTCCCCAGTCCTTCTATTTCATGTCATGTTTTGTAAAAATGCCTTTTGTGCAGGTGCTCTCTGGTATTGATCAAAGTGATGCTCAATAGATGAAGTCTGTTCCAGGTCTGGCCTTACATGTAGTAGGAAGTAGTTGTAGCAACCTGCTGAAATAATGACTCTCTCTTTTTATTCTGAAGTGTTAAAGCAAGACTAACTTGGGGTTTTTTGTCACTATGACAACTTTTGAGCAGCAATACTGTTGATAATTGCCTGTGGAAATAAAAACTTGAGCTCTTTTTAAGCTATCTTACCCTTCTTGCTCTTGCCAGAAGAGCAGCAATGGTGTGTAAGCAGTTTGCACAGGTAGCTCTTACCCTAATGATGTTTGCAGTTCCTTATTAGGTTATACCATAATGCATGAATGTGATTAACTGGCAATTTACATCTCAGAGCCCTGGCTTTTACTTATAACAGCTACAGAGAAATAAACTAGAGAAACAAATTGGGAGCTAACTGTGCAATCAAAGATATAAACATGCCTCTGCAGTCTGGGTGCTGCTGCTTTGCTGGCTCAAAGGACGGAATCTTACTTAGAGTAGAAGGGGAATTGCTGTCCAAGACAGCTTTTAGTAACGTGATGAACAGCAGAGGTGTTTAAGAGCATGTAAATCATGTTTAGTCTTTATGGACAGCGTTAGTTAATGTTCTGGGCAGAGTTAATGTGAATATTCCCACCTATGTGTAATCTATAATGTCCTAATTTGTAAAAATGCAGTTTAGAACAGTTCTGCCAGTGCCCTTCTCAACAGTGGTGTGAAAGGCAGCGTTGGCTGCACTTTTAAAAATAAAACAAATGTTACTGGTAGTGGGTTGGAAAGTTATGTCTGAACTGGTTAAGAACCCAATTACTGCAGAGCAGATCCTTTTTCAGCTGCTAGCAGCGAGCAAATGGGAATTGCCATCATGAAGAAGGATCTGTTCATAAACACATTTTCAGTTTGTGGAGCTTGAAGTGGGTGGTGACTTAGTGGGAGAAATGCTGTTAAAACACCTGGTGTCTGCTGGAAGAAGGAGGTTGCGAAAGTTCTGAGAACAAAACTCAGTTTTAGGAATTGTTACTGCAGCTCCTTTAGGCAGAAAACTCTAACCCTGATCAGAGCTGCTGTGTGTGGTACCACCTCAGTTTCATCTTAAAGCACTTCAAGTGCTTCCACATCTCATCCTTGGCACCGTTTGGTTGTCAGCAGCAAGTGAAATGATTCTCTCCTCTATGCTGTCAAAAGTGATGGGATGGAAAAGGAATTCTCTCTCAGCATAAATGGATAGATATGTTAACCCAGCAATCCTATTTTCATGGTGGTTTTAATCCAATAAAGCCTTCTGTTATAGTTATGGAGGTTTTCTGCTTTGTTTTTTTCTGAGGGTTTGCATTTCTGTTTTATGCACTTTTCTCCCACAAAGTTTTCGTTCCTTTACCTGAGACACACTGCAAACATAAGTGCTGCTCCATTTTCTACCTCTCTGAAGCTGCAAAGCCTCATCACTTGAAACAAAGCAAAGTTAAATGATACTTGGATTTTTTCAGCCCAACTTGGTGGTTGAACTTCATCGTATTTTTAACAAAAGAATGAACATTGTGCATTGACAGTACTGTGAAGAGGCTTAAATTCTTCTTCCCTTTCTCTTGAAGAGGGTGGACTTGTAGGAAGGGGTGGGGAGAGTGGACCTTCAGTTTTGAGTAAAACCCAAGCATTTGTAGAACCAAATACACAACATTTCTGTATGTGTGGCTTTGAGATGTTTCTTGGAGAAGCTTTATCAGGATCACTCAGTGTTGGTTCTTTTAGGAAGATGTTGATCAGCTTGGGATGTTTTGCATCTTCCTCCTAGAGGCTTTCAAAGCCTCAGTGATGACTATAAACACAGAGTTCTCTCCTTCGCCTTACAAAATTTAAACTTCTTGGAACTTAAAAGTAATTTTTAAAAAGTATTGAAGAAATTGCTTCTCAGATGAAGCTCTGTTTTGTGTGCTGTTCTTTCACTGATGAGAAGCAATTGTTGTTCACCCTGCAAATCTGTATGTTATTTTCCAAATAGCTGATTTTTAGCAAATGCAGTTGGTTCCTGTAGGAGGAACTGACTCCCTTGGAGCTGTTCTCATCCCACTCATCCACTGCCTTTCCCCCATTTTTATCTGACCTTACATATCTTTGGGAAGTGTGTCAGCAGGAGGGGCATCAGTAACTGGAGCACAGTGACAGTGTCATGTGAGAAGGAAGGTAACAGCAATTAATTATTAATACTGAGCTGTGACCTCCTGTCCTATTAGGCTTCTTGGTGTGCACCTTGTGGCCAGGGTACAGTGGGAACTTGTGGTGTTTGAATGGTTTGTTCCATTAAATCTTTATGGGAGTGTCTGAAATGGAGAGCACAACTTCACTTGCTGATGCTGAGCTCTCACAGAGTGCAAATACCAGTTTTAGTTTATATATTACAATATTGGTTTTATTTGGATGTATAAGGGTGGGAAAAGTCATCCCATTCTGTGGTTTACAGATCCTCTCAGCATCCCTCATGTATCTTCCAACTCTGGGTTCTCAGCTGAGTGCCAGGGCAATTATTCAGCACTTCCAGGTTTGGCAGCACATTAGAGCTGCTCCCTCTTTATAAAGGAGAGCAGGGTGTGGGATTCAAGACTTGCCATCTTAGTTGAACTGGATAAGTTTCCACTTTGTGTGTGCTGAGCTGCTGGAGAATGTTCCCAGAGTACCCTTCCTTGGAGCATCTCTGCAGGGTGTGTCCCTTGTGCGTTTGTAGTCAATTTTTAGGTAACCAACTGCGATGGATTGGCATTTAAGAAACAAAGGGAAACACCTAAGGAAGTTAAAGTTGCTGGAGATTGATGGGAGTTTTTCTCCTGGCCAATACCTGGCCATTTCTGAGAACTGACAGCAGTTTTGGCCATTAAAAAGTGAGGTCAACCTGTGAACACCACTTGAAGACCTAAGGCCGGCAATTTCTGGCTCTCTTTGCTTTCTGCCTTTTGAAGAGGTCGCAGGGCTCCGCTTCAGCCTCCTTCCCCCCAGGCCAGCCAAGGCCACGGGAGGGGAGCGGGGCTGGCCGCAGCTCTGCGCTTCCCGGGGAGGATGGAGACTGGCAAGTGACAGGAGCCCCTTCTCAGAGGCTTGGCTGGGCCTTGCACAGCGGGGCTGCCGGGCCAGGCCGGTTCCTGGCTCGGCTGCAGTTCCTGATGCTGCTGGATTTCAGCACAGACTGCCGAGGAAGGGCAGGGAAAGCTCTTGAGCTGCGGCGGGCTGAGACAGTGACCACACTCTCCAGAGCAGCCATGAAGAATCTTCCATCGCAGACAGCTCCAGCCGCTGCTCCGGCAGAGATCACAGAACCATCTACAAAGCCTGGGCAAGATTTTAACCTTTTCATTACCCAGTGAGACTTGCAGATTAATCCTTTTTTCCAGAGAGAGGGGAAGAGAGAGAGAGCGAACACCATGTAAAGGAACAACATAAACTATCAAAGCCAGTGAGGAAAGGAATTAAGCTTCGGATGGGAAGAGAATAAGGAGATGCACTAATAAGCTGACATGTTCTTTTGTTAAAGCTATGGAGATGGACAATAATGTTCTGAAAAAACTCCTTTAATTCATGAAAGAGTATTTTGGGGGAATGGACTGTTTCAAAGTGTGCATTTAAGCAAATGGTGAAGTAGTTGTGATCCTATGAGATGCTGGAACAGAAAAGGAGTGGAAGTTACTGAAGATTTGTGGCCCTTAAGAGACAAAGAGAAAACTTCTGTTTGCAGAGATGATTACAGAGACAGATGAAGAGAACTTTTGCCTTTTAAGGATGAGTTATTCAAATGACACCCTTTGAATCCTTGAACCACAAACACACCTCAGAGTGGTGTGAAATGGGAGGAAAGGACTGATGGCAGAGTTTTCCAGGTGGCTGGCATCAGAGATATAGAAAGCCATGAGAAAATAGTTTTCTTGTGAAAAACTCCATAGATTGACAAAGGAGAACTTCATTTTCTCTACAAAGACTCGTGAAAAGACTGTAGTGGAGTTGGGATTGTTTTAGCTTCCAGTTTTTGGGGGTTTTTTGTCTCTAGGTTGTCATGTGAACAAGGGAATGGTTGGGGGTGGGGAAAGGTTTCTGGAGGTTTTATTCTGGTTTCTTATTCTTGAAGTTTTGTTAATAAACTTTCTTTATTCTTTTTAAGTTTTAAGCCTGTTTTGCTCTTCTTCTAATCCATATCTCAACAAGAAATGAGTAAGTTTTCTAGTGATTTTTTTTTTTTAGCAAATGCTTTAAAACCACAACACCAACAAAGATTGATGAACAAAAGTTTGCTAAAATGAAAGTAAATCTGGAGGAAGGGAGATACGAAGAGAAGTGCAGAGCTCTTAATTGGATTATTCAAGAATATGTGAAGTGGGAGGAAAACAGGTCTGTATGAGCCATGACCACCAACTTTGAGATTTCATTTAGCCCTTGGTAAAACTGGAAATGTTAAACAACAGCTTCCTGAACCCTCTATCTGGGGGCAGCCACCTGGAGTTAGTGACAGAGATAAATACTGCTTTATTTAGTTGATATTAATTTATACCACAGTAGAAATTATATCATTTATATAATAATTTTTCTACTTAGTAGCAATTGGTGTAATTCCTATTAATTTAATATGGAAGTAATTGGGTGAAAATTAGATGCTTAATAACACAGTGATAAGAAACACTGTGAACATCATCCCACAGAATTGTCCTTTGGGATTTGGTAGAAGTTGTCTGAAGTCTGACTTTTTATGTGCATCACATGCACCAAATTATTCTGAAGTAGATTATTTGGGCTCTGTGGTGACTTCATTGGTGGGCAGATGAAGGGCCAGGTGAATCTCTATTTCTGATAAACTGCTTTCCTATGGGACAGATTCCTGACAGTGATTGTGCTGCTTGTGGTCAGATTTGGTGTTGCAAATTCTGCCTAAAAACATGCACTGGAGAACTTTTGGCACTTTCACATATGAATATAATGCAACAGCTATAAAGGTGTACAGTGTAGCTATAAGTGCAAAACAGATGAAAAGACGGGGAAAAAATTGTCTGAGCAGGGTGAGATGAAGACAGGAGAAAGTTTGTAGGTGTTGGTTTTCTGAGAAACTTCTTGTCAGATATTCAGTGCCTGAGTGCTGGATAAACATGAATTTGTCTTTCAGTTCAGCGTTTTGTGTGTGTAGGGTCTGAGGAGTCTGTGCTGATCATCTTGAGTTAAGCTTGGTCACGTTAATGATGAATGGCATGTGGAAACAGGGACTGGTATTAGAAGCAGCAGCTTCTTGGGCCCATGGCTGAAATAGCTCATGTTAAATACTGGCTATAAAATGTTCTTAATATATTCCATAACTTTTTGGTAACAGTTGTTTTTCATCCATATGCCATATTCTCCCAAAATAATCCCTCAACTGGGACAGATTGCTGTTGACTCCTTCCTGGAATATATTTCTGTGGTGTGTTTTCCAGGAGGAGGTGTCAGATTTGGAACAGACAGATGTAAATCCAATCCCTCTCACACAGGACTCTGTCATGTGTCTGCCTCGGATGGAGCAATTTGAGCAGCTGTTCTGGATGGTGAATGAAATCACAAAATGGCCATTCAGTGGCAGTTCTGGAGTGGCAGGAGAGCAGTTTTTATTCTTGTTCTTGGTGTTAAATTGCCTCCTCGGCACACAAAGGACCTTGTCCCTGGCCCAGGGGAATGTGGGGATTGTCCCTCCCCACGCCAGCCCTCTCCAGACAGACCCATCCAGCTCTGGTGCCTTGCTCTGTTTTCTCACAGGTCAGCTTTCCTTCTGTGTTAAAATGGAGATGAAATCATAGGTTGTGGATTTTGAGATTAAATCTAATGGTTTTTGCTGTCAGCTAGAAATTAATTTACTGCTCACTTGAAAGAATCTCTCTTTGTCATGTAAATTAACTGTATTGAAGGGGAAATAATAAGGGAATCTGGTTTTTTTTCCCTCTCTTCCTTGAGCAGTGAGGACAGCTTTTTTGTTTCCCAAGCAAAACAGATTTCCAGTTAAATAACAGAATAATTCCAGAATTGAAACTCTGCTTTTGGAGAAATATTTGGCTTTATTGCTTGTTCCTTGTTTAAAATGGATGATAGATACTTGCAGTAATTATATATTCAGAAATATTATATATTTGAAAAAAATCTAGGATTCATGAGTGACTTTCTAGAGCTGCTCCTGCCCCTCTGGTGGATCATTGCTGCGGGACTGTTCACTGTTCATGGCTGTTCTTGCTCAATCCAGTGTCTTCCCAGCTCGCAGGGAAGGGCCCCAGGTTTTCTGCTGCTGTGGGGATGGATTTTGCTCCTCATTAACTTTGCCAGCTCCTTCTCTGCTTCTGGAGATCTCCTGCAGCTCCAGGTGCCCTCCAGGCTGGGTACCTGCTCCTGTTTCTCTTTCTCTTTCTAGCACTGCTCCCCAAAGGCTGATGCTTTAAACCATCTCAGGATATTCTGAGCTGGAAGGGATGTCCAGGGAGCTGAGCAGCTCTGTAAAATCTCTGCAGGACTCACCAGAGGTACTCAGCTTCAAGTACTGGAAAACTGTTTAGGGAAAAGATGATCCTGATTGATTTTTCAGAAGAAAACTGGTGTGTTTTGATTTGTGTTGCTGGGATTGTTTATCCTATTTCTGGGGGATGCTGGATCAGAGAAAATGGATTTTTAGCAGTCTTGGGTTAATATTTGGACTCAATCTGAAAGGCTTTTTCCCACCTAGATGATTCCAGGATTGCCTTGCAGCCCAACCCAATATAATGAATGGCCCTGGTGGGATGTAGGGATGTAGGAGCACAATCTCTTTAGCAGATGAGTGAGAGAGGCTCCTGTGGGGTGCCAGCTCTGCCTCTCACTGTCAGAGCACCAGACCTGGCTTGGCTGAGGACACACTCCAGATTCCCAGATGCTTACTTGCCTGCAGTGAATTCCCAGTGCCTGCAGACAGGGAGAGCTGCCCAAAGCCTCCCTTGGAAGATCTGGGTGGAGCAAGGCATCTCCTTCACCTCAGGGTCCTTCCCCTCTGGGCTGTGGGGCTCCAAAGTCAGAGCTGTGGTTAATTTAGAAGAGACTTGAATAGTAAATGTAATAATATTTATTTATTTACTTACTTATTTCTCCTGAAAATTCCTTAGGCAGCCAGCAGGTTGTTCCAGATGCCCTGGGTACCTGCCTGGTCCTTGAGTGAGGCCCCATAAATTTGCAGCTCTGCTGCAGGCAATGCATTTCCCAAAAGTTTCTCTTGAAGGAAGGCTCAGTTTTTTCTTTCTGCCCTTGGAATGTATTGAAAACCTGGCTATCAAGAGCTGCAAAACTTAGATGTCTTTCCTCTTCCTGTACAAGCAGATTTGAAGTACAGTTTTAGGTGTTTTGTAGAAAATATTCTGTAGCAGCAGAGTTTAGTGATGAGCTAATCCAGGTGCACAACTGGGGTACAAATCAGAATTTTCCTTTACAGCAGTGATTTGTAGCTAAGCCATACAAGGCTATTTACTGCCCATCAGTGTTCAATAGAAAGCTCATTTTTATAACAGATCAGTGATTTATACCTGATCATAGGGCAAGGGCTGCTCTTGTCATCTGAATTGTGAAGACAAAATGAGGAATCTTGATGGGGTCAATGGTTACCATAAGCCTGTGCCTTTTGTGTAATGATCACTTTCTGTGAGGGTAATTAATGAACTGTTTAAGTTATGGAGGACATTGATATTATTGACACTGATGTATGAGCTAGATTTCTAATGGAGTAGATGTGCTGACTGGGAATAGTGTTGATAAATCAGACTTTAATTTTATGTGTTCAGCTTGTGGTTAGAACTGTCCAGGTATTTTTAGACACCTGGGATGATTTACATATTCATTTGAAAATGTCTTTGTCAAACTTCCACTGGTGTTTGTGTTCACACCTGGCACTTCCAGCTCCTCCTGTCACTGAAGGTGCACAGGCACTGACTTGCCCTCCACTCCCAGGGACACGGAATTCAGCTTGGGCAAGTCCTTCAGGATCATCAGATCCAACCATGAACCCAGCACCACCACTCAGGTCACCACTAAACCATGTCCAGGTGCCACATCCATGTTTTTTGCATATTCCCAGGGAAGGTGATTCCACCAATGCCCAGGGAAGTATTTGAGATAATGCAGGGTGGGGAAAAAGATAGCCAGACCCTGGTGATGCAGAGCCAAGAGATACATGGGCAAAGGTGATAAAATGTTCTCTTGTGCTTGAGCTCCAGAGCCGCTGTCAGGTGAGCAGGAGTTTCAGTTTTTGCAGCTGTACTGTACTGAGAAAACTTGTTTTATGTTTCTTTACTGCTGGGGAAAACCCCAAACATGAAAAAAAGCAGAAAAACCAAACTTGCTCTTCTATTAAAAAACCCAACAACCTTCTGCTATTTCAAATGAAAAAAAGTCTCAATTCTGTGCATAAATCTGAATGCATGTTTTATTTGAAGTTTTACGTGTGATAAGTAACCCCTGTGCTTCTGTATTGCTGGGTTTAGTTATGGTGTTGAGATAAACCAAACCAGAAAATTAGTCTGCTGCAGGCACCGAGAGAACATTACTCACACTTGTAGCAAAACTCTCCTCAGTACTTCCCCAAAATAGTCATTGAATTGTTCTGGACCTGGACCCCTGGAAACTGCATGAGTTGTGCAGACAGGAGACACAGATCACAGGTGAAACATCACATGCAGCAATGCTACTGCCTTGGAAATAATGACTCTGTGCACAGAGTTTGTGGGAAATTAATCAGCCTGGCTGTGCTGTGGTTTATTTCCTAATTGCATCAAGTGATGGAGGATTATGATACAAAATGGCCAGTGAGGCCAACTTTTGACATGTTGTTATTGCTTCAGGCACCTTGGCGAAAGGGGTGTGATGAATACATGGTTGTTTTCCCAGTGCTGCCCTCCACCATGTCTGCTGGCTCTGGACAAATTCCAGCCCCTCTTTTTCCCGTGAAACCCAGCAGCAGGAGGGACAGGGACTCCACTTGTGGGGTGGGAAGCGCTATGAGTTAGGCTTGATGAATTTTTGGTCACATAACTGACTAAAGATCTCTATCCATATCATTATTGAGTGGTCTGAGTATTAATTTGAGATGGAGGAGGTTTTTCTGGTGCTGCTGGAGGTTTTCCAGCTGCAGTGCCTCTTGCCTTTAGCCCAGACACAAGCTCTAGGTGTGCTGCAAATGCCCAAAAACCGTTTCCAAATACAAATGGATTTAAATACCTGAAACTTTGGATTAAAATACCTGAAGCTTTTAGCCCGTGACAAAAACTAGTTCTAAGAACAATGATTCAGAGGCATTTTCTGTGAAACCAGTCATAAATGCCCTCAAATAAGGCAGTAACTTCCACAATGCAAATGGAAAATTTGACTCCTGTGTTTTAGTCCGTGACTCATCTTGGGGTGCATCAAGACCTGTGACAAATCCTGCTGCAATGAAGTGTCCTCATCAGTCTTCTCTGTGTTGGAATCAGTTTAGTCTTGTCTAGGAGGTAAATTTCCATGGCTGATGGGAGGAGAATGGGCAGGATCTGATTCAGAAGTTGAGCATCTCTCTTTGCCCCCAGTCATGCAGGACACAGAGCTGGGAGGAACCCTGGCCAGACCATCACAGGGTCAACTCCAGCTGGAGCCACAGAGGGGAAACCACTCTTTGACAAGGCTTGTAAGGTGGGATAACACCATGCTCTGCTGCTCTGAGAATCAAACTGATGATTAAGATACAGAATTATTGTGGGCAGAGAATTTTGGGGTTTTTTTGTTTTCTGCAAGTTTGTAAAATCATGCCTTAATTCTTTCACTGAAGTGAATGTTTATTAGGAAGAGAGAAATAGTTTACATGTTTGACATACCCACAGCAAGAGGGTCAGAGCTAGAGGATTTTAAAGATCCTTTCCAAGCCTGACTGTGCTGGGATTCCATGAAGGGTTGAAGTTCTGGCAGTGCTGTTGCATAAATTACTGCTTGAGCTGTTGTGTACCCTTTTCTGTCCCACAGACCTAAGCAGAGGTCTCAGTAAGCGAAGTAAGTGGGGCAGAGGTAGTTCCTGAGGTTCAGAAAACCTTTTTTATTTTTTTTTTTCTGCAGAGGAAGCAATTTGTAGCAAACTTCAGTTCAGCTTCATCTCTCTTCTGTCTCTGCCACAGTAGTAAAGCTGGGAATGTGTGAGTGAGGTGCTCCTGGGCTTTGGTAAGAACCTTCTCTGCCTTATGAAGTGTGGCAAGTATTCACATAAATGCTCAACACAAAATCATCTATGCTTTTGGTGACATTTATTACATTTTACATCCTTGTATTTAGCAGCAGCACTGGTCTTTCCTGACTCCAGAGGAGTACGGTCTGGATCATATTCCAAATTGCTTGAATTCAGATCTGTTCATATTCCAGATCTGTTGATTCTGATGAATCTGATTCTGGCATCACTCTTAGATATTCAGAGGTATTTCTTACTTCTGGCTTCTCACTTTCCTCTGCTTTGGGCTGATGGCAGCAGTTGTTGTTCACCTGAACAGGCGTTTTGAGCTCAGCCACCAGCACAGGGAATGTGCCTCCTAGTACCTGCTGTTAAATACCAGCTGGAAGTGCTGGATCCCACCCTCAGCAGCCCTGGCACTGGTTGTGGTGGGGCCTTTGCCCATCAGCTCCTGCTGTGGCACAGGTGCTGCAGTGAGGGGAGGCACCTGGACATCTTTCCTTGGATTAAACACACAAGACAGGAGCAGAGCACCTGAGCTTGTCCCCAGGGCTCCCAAATCTCCTGCTGCAGGGCAGGACTCATGGCTGGTGATGGAAGGGATGACTTGGCTCAGCAGCTGCACCTGTCATGGGTTTGGCCAGCTTTGTATAATTGATAAGCAAAGACTTCTCACAGGGTGCAAGCAGCCTGTGGTAGCATCTGTCACCTGTGGATCCTGCACCTGCCAAAGCCAAGGTGTTCTGGCAGCCTGGACCAGGAGTCTGACAGGAGAGCCAGGGCCTGATGTGCTTTTGGGGGAGATGTAATGACAGGAGCATAAAGAGATAAAGCTGCTCAATGGGGGAATTTCTCCATGTTCTGAATGTCTCTTTCAGCAGGGGAATGTCTAATCTGGCTCCTGAAGGGAACCAGGACTGGCTGCTCCAGGGAGCTGCTCACAGGCATCATTCAGCTTTGTGTGTCAGATTTGCTACATGAAAATTTGTTCTAGTTTGCCTGATCTCCTTTACCCACCTCAACTTGTACAAGTTAAAGCAACTGTCTTCTGAATATAGAATATTTTGACTCTTACCTGCATTGTACAACTCCAGGTTATTAAGAATGATCTCTGCATCACCAGACTCTTAACAATTAGAGTACTATGTAAAAAAATGTCATCAACCTCTGGAAAATGGGATATTAATATTTCCCTTATTGTAGGTGTGGAGACTGATAAATGATGTTTCTGTATACTTGTTTCATATCAAGATCACTTTTATCCTTTATTCCAACTGTCTTGTATTTAAAATTATTTTAAAAGAACTATGTTTAGTACTTAGAGCTATTAGCAATGATCTACTTTCTCATTATTTTACTGTTTCTGCTGTTTACCAGCCTTTTTCTGCTGGTTTGATGGCTTTGGCACTTGCTTGGGGAATGAGATGTGGGACAGAGAACATTTCTGGTCCCCACGGAGTTGAGAGTAACCCTCCCAACACCAGGAATGTCCCCAGCAGCACTGCACAAGGGCTGGGTGTTGTCCTCTCAGTGGAGCCAGCCCAGAGTGATTTGCTGGCATTTTACAAAGGTTCTGCTAAATCCTCCCAGTGCAGATTCCAGCTAGAGATGGGCTTGGAATGAACCCAGGTGCTGACCTTTCCTGAATTTGAAAATGTGAATTTGAGGGCTCAGTTTTTGGGCTTGTGTGAGAATGAATCCAATGTGAGCTCACTTCTTCCAGTGCAGTTACAACAAATAATATTGCACTATTGGAATCTTGTGTGAAACTGTCCCAAATAAGCTGATGATCTGAGGTGTACTCTCTGGAACAAGCTTCCTTGAGGAAGCTCCTGGTAATATATTCAAATATATGGTGTGTTCTTTCTCAAGTGGTGGTTTTAGCTCCAAGTGCCCAGAAGAAGAGGTTTCCTTTCCTCCTGAAGGAACAGGCTTTCATCAGCTTTGTGCTGGCACAGGTGGTGGTCTCGTGACACAGAAATCCTCTCACTTTTACTTCAGCAGGATGGTTTGCCCTGTAGAATACTTAATTAAAATCGAAAGTGATTTTACTGCCACATTATTTTTCCTGAGCTTTGGGTAAATAACTGTTCCCATCAAACCCCACTGCCAGCCCAATCGAAAGCTCCATTTTGAGCAGGAATGAGGAGAATGTGGTGTCCCCCAGAGCACTTCAAAGCTCACAAACACCCCAATGGTGTGTACCACATCCAGGTGGTATTTTTTTTTGTGCTCAGTGTTTTCACACCAAAGTTATTCACAGGACAAAAATCATGAGAGTTTTTGGCTGTGCTACTTGCCATGTTTTTCTGGAGGCAGTTGCCTTGGGGCATGTGTTGAGTAGGAATTTTTTGCAGTGTTTTCTCAAGACTTTTGTGTCACATTTCCAGTGAACAGTTTGGATTGTTCCTCTCTGGCTTGCATCCTGGTCTGCTGCCATGTGAGCAGGTCCACAGGATGGAATGGTCACAGTGGTTTGGTGACAGCCAAAGATGATGCACAAACCAGCATTTAAAGAGTGAGGTGCAGCTGGCTGGGATCCAAATCTGTTTCCAAACTGCACAGAAAACTGTGGCTCAACAATGCCTTGCGAGTGGGAAAAGAGGATGGGATGAGAAAGGAACAGAAATGAGTTTAAAAGGTGATACTTGCCACAGTGTTTGAGACTGTTATTTCTGTAAATTGTAGAATAATGCATATTTTTGCTGTCCTTTGACCTTATACACGTAATTCAGCTGCTCTGTGGGTTATAATGAACTAGCTGAGAGTAAACTCCGCACTGGGGAATGGAGAAGTGTGTGCAGTGCAGCTTATATAATTCCTGTACATTAGATATTGCAAGTCTTTCTCTTAACTGAGGGGCAGATTTCTGTGGAAGGCATTTACTAATGCTTTTACCTAATGATATAACTTAAATTATCCCTGATATCTTCAATGTCTATCAGTATCCAAGTACTGAATTTTCTTCTTCAAGTCTTCACTTCTGCAGACATGGCTGCAGAAAAGCAAAACTGACTGAGCGGTCTCTGGAAACATCTGGAGCAAAACATGCTGGCTTTGGTATCTTTTGGAAGGGTCTCAGCTGGAAAAGTGTCCCTGAATATTCCTGTGTTGTTTGTGCAAACTGATGGGATCCTGAGCTGGGATCCAGCTTGTTCTGGCAACATCCACCTTGCATGAATTCCACAGGGAAAATATATTTAAGCTCAGTTGTTTTCAGAATAAGAGAATACGTGAATTTTTATTTAGAATTTGGAGACCAGAAAGGAAGAAGTGTGACTTAACCCCTTCCACACCCCCCTCAAGTCCTGGCAGGGCTTTGGTTTTGTAGCCATAGGGAAACCTGCAGGCCCTGCTGCCTCTGCAGTGTTCTTTTTGTGATCTTCTTCTCCTCTAAACCCTCTGTAGTGGTTTTAATGTGGCACTTGAACAGCAGACAGATGATAAATACAAAAAAGCATTGAGATGGATGAAAATCACTGGCTAGATACTCATTTGTTCAGATTTTTGTTTGTATAGATGCAAAAAAAAAAAATGAACCTTTAGATACTGGAAATTTAAGATCAACACTTGACAGAATATCTTGTCTCTTTCTTTAAAATGAATTTTATAGTATTATTGACTGCCTGACAAACAATGATGAATGCAGTCCCTTTGCTGCTTTCTCTTCAGGGTAAAGGCAATTAAGCACTATTATATGTTAGAATTTAACATTGCTCTGTGTGGGGATTCATTTGCGCACATTGAAATGAAAGCAGAAACGATCAACAAACATCAGCGTAATGATGTGTTCTAACCTGATAAGGAAATTATGCCTTGTCTCTAATGGGCTGTGAGAATTTGATATTTGCCTATGAATGATCTTACTCAGAGGATGTGAAAGCAGCGAGAGGATCTCCTCACACATCCTCAGCCATCACCTGCAGCTTCGAATTAACTTACAAGGTACAAACAAAAGTGTTTCAAGTCTTTTACAAGGTTAATTTTTAAGTTTAAATGTCAAGAATGAAATCATCCAACTTAATAATATTGTAGGTGTAACAAGGCATCTTTCATAAAGGACACAGAAAGCAAGCTCTCAAACTGTGCCATTCCCTTTCTGTGGGAGTAACAAAAAGAGTGCATCCTGCTTTTTTCAGGTGTTTACAGGAACCTACCACAGCCTTTCCATTTGCTGGAAATACTTGGAGCAAGTGTTGGAAGTGGGTAAAGAAGTTCATGATGGAGATTCTTGGAATTGAATTGGAGTTGGAATAACTTTGAATTGCTTTGGAAATGCTAAAACTTTGTAAAGGGGGTGTTAAGGAATGGAATATCTCTCCTGAACTCATTGGGACATATTTGAAAATTCACCAGTATTTTTTCATAAGCTTCTATTGGAATGGTCACATCTCTGTACAAATTTTGAGTTGAGTCACTAAACATAAGCTAGGCTCAGGAACGACTTTCTCAAGGTCCATCAGTCCATTTAAAAATCCCAGTTTCAGTGAATACTTGCTGTTCTCTTCTCCCAGAGACTGAACTGTGTGTCCCTGCTGGTAAACCTGACCTGGAGAATGGGGCAGACTTCTCTGTACTGAGACCATCCCTTGATGTTTGTTCAGGTGAAGGTTTCTGCTGTTTTTCTTGGCCTTTCAAATTGCTGTCATCATTTGAGAAATGGGGATAAAACTACTACAGTGCTTCAAATTTCTGCAATTTCCTCCAGCAGTTAGTAGTGATGTCAGTCTAATTTTCCCAGTTTAGAGTTATATTCAGTGAAATGTTAAAACCAACCTGTGTTAAAATGTTTGGCCATGGGTGAAAAAGTGGAGACAAAATCTTCCCACTCGGTGAACAATTTTTGTACCATATTACTTCATAAAATTTTTAGTGGAGTCTCCTCTTTGTCTTAGTCTGAATTATCTAAAACTGGGTATGTCCTGAGAAGTTGAATGTATCTGTAATGGTGCCAGTTCATTCAATTTACAGCCAATCTTTATTCTCTTAGAACCCAAAACAGGGACTCATTTCATCCAGTAGCTGCCTTTTAACCTTCCACTAATTATCAAGAGAGGAGATGGGCAGGGTCAATGTTTCCATGTGGAAATTTCCATGTATAATATCCCAAACATATGTGTCGGTTTCAGGTTTGCAAACTCCAGGACATCACTAATGGGCAGGTTCCTAACTCGTCAGTACAGCTCAAATAATTGTAACAATGAGGATGCAGCAGAAAAAGCTTCAGTTGCCCCAGGAAAGACCAAGTGCTTTCAGCAGAACTGGTACATTCTGTGCTGATGTTGCCATGGGGATCACCATGTCCTTGCTGCTGTTGTGAGCAAGAGCACCAGTGAGGTTTAAGTTAAAATTGCTGGTTTTGTCTAGGAATTGCACCTCTTGATGATGGTCTAACTTTTATGTCCTTATAATGAGCAGGGCAGGCTGCAAACACACAGAAATACCCTGTCCCCTGCCCACTCCCCACCTCTGCACCCGAGTTTGCTGTCATTTCATGGGTGGCTGCCAAGCCCTGAGGAGACAGTGCTTACCTGAGGAAGGAATTGTCCTGAAGGTGCTGCACTGGGGTCAGTCTGGAACTGCAGAGGTGTTTCTGAGTAATTTGTACAGCACAAACTTTGTACAGGTTGCAAGCACAGAGATATTTCCAAGCATAGTGTGCTTGTCCTGCTGGCTCTGCTGTCCTTGGTCTCTGGTCAGCAGGGATACAATGCCACCTTTGCAAGATCCAGGCTGGAGCTCCGGAGTCATTATCCACAAGAGCTGCCTTCCATGGGGAGAGATTTGTTTGGGAACTTGTTGCTTCAGGTAGCAGTGATCCATCAAAATCACTTCACAAACTAAAGTGACTGTTCAAGTGAGGACAGTTCATTTATTGTGAAAGAAAAGGAATCTTAAATTTCAATATCTATGTAAAGAAGCCTCTGGAGTATCATCAATGTTTGATCTCTGAGCTCAGCTGTTTCCATGAGTGGAATGTTACTGCTTTTGTAATGTCAGAGTACTATAAAAATAGGCTCTTGATGGATGAGCATCCAAAAGGATGCTCTTCCCCCAGCTCTACACCTATTGAATATGAACTTGTGTTGGTTTACAGAGTTGAAGGTATTAAATTTCTTACACAGTCAAGTGCTGACCCCTGAGAAGGCAAAGCTCGTTTAAGCAATTAATATATTGAGTGCCAGATAAATGTTATCAAAATTTCATTTACTTGTGCCAGTACCACTCATTTGGTGTTGTTTGAATCTTGCTGGCAGCTCAAGAAGGGCTAAACATAAATTCATTTGTTTATAAACTTCATTGACAACAGGCAAACAAATGCATGTAGTGTTTATTTGAACAGAAGGCACAAAGCCAGCTGAATGCTCCCTGTGAATGTGGCCAAAACATGCTGTTATGTGGCTAAGGTTGGTTCTACACCTGCTTTTTGCCTCCCAGGCCTGTTTTCTCATGACAGTGTGCTCTTATTGAAGTAGAGGTGTTAGTTTGCAGCATGAGCAGCACCTGTTTTGTGCTAATGGGGCTGAGTACAGAGCAAAGAGAGACTAAAAGGTGGCAGCGGGGGGAACTGTTAATCCCTGTGGCTGGAAATCCAGGGCAAAGATCCAGAGCCCTTGGGTGTGTGTCCATAAATCAAAGGGAAGGGGGTTGCATGTGCTGGACAAGTTCAGCAGTGTTCCAGAGGTCACCTGGACTTTCTGGCAGGGGAGCAGTGAGTATCACATTATTTCAGCCCAAGGACAGGAGGAGGTGAAGGAAGATAATGAGGAGGACAAATGACATCAGCTCTGATATCTCCAGTTGTGAGATACTGGGGTTTGGGTGTCCTGGAGCTGCAGAGCTCTGGAATGAGCAGATGCTTCTTGTAAGAAGGGGAAATGCTGAAACAAAATGTCTTGGCAGTAAAAATAATTCCGAAAAGGTTGCTGTGGGAATAGCCTGACTTGCTGCAGGAACTGGGCTTCTGTATCTCTCTCTCTGAGGGATAGATGGAAAAGTTCCTGCACAAACTTACAGCTGACTCTGTGTTCCCTGCTCAGTTCTGCCCTCTGCTCACTGGGCCAGGGGAACAAGCAAGGCTGCAAGTCACTCTCTTAGTGGGAACCATGGCTTGGATCCTCTCAGGTTGGTGTACTTGTGGTGGAGCAGGTGAGGCAAAATGCAATGAATCAGTTTGATGAGATAATGGTTAATGAAACCACAGAATCCCAGACTGGTTGGTGTGGAAGTACCTTAAAGATCATCCAGTACCACCCCTGACATGGGCACCTCCCACAATCCCAAGATGCTCCAAGCACCGTCCAACTTTGCTTGGACACTCTCAGGGGTGGAGCAGCCATCCTGGGGAACCTGGTGTTTTGCTTTTTTTTTTTAATAGGTGGAGTGTGAAAGATTATGAAGTGGGTTTGAGCGGAGAGAACTCACCTCAAAGGTACAGAACTGTGAATGTTTTCTTGCTAGTAGCAAATGGAGATGGACAGGATCTGCTTTTACTTAAGGTGGTTGTGGCACCAAAGACCAAGAGTGAAATACATTACTATGAACAGTGACACAAAAATTTATATTTTGCAGTGGTCTGAGGATTAAAAAAAAACCCAGACAAACAAAACACCAAAACCCCTCATTGAACAGCAAAACCTCTGAAGAATCATTGGTTGTGTCCCAGTCATTGTGACCTGCTGGAAAGTGCTTTGACCTAAAGGGCAAAAATAAGATGTGGCACTGTCAAGACACAATTGAAAACACCAAACTGTGAATTGACAGAAAACCAGGTAGACCTGATAGTGCAAGGATCTCTCAAGGATGTTTGAGTAATACTTCTGGGGGATAAAGAAGGTATTTGAAGTAAAGCTTCTAAAAGCTGAATGGATTAGTGGTTAAAACTCTTCCTGAAAGTTGTGATGGTACTGAAGCTTGTGTTTGGAGACTGATTTTAAGAAAGGAAAAAATGCACCCCACAAACCATGTTAAACACTGCCTCTTCCCACTAAACCCCCTAAAAACATAATCAAATAAACTTCACTGAAACAAATCCCACAAAGCCAACAAAAAACCCCCACCAAGCCCTTCTAAAGCGTTTTTCAGAAGTGAAGAACTGGGCTGTGTTGCTCCATTCAGCACCAACATAATTTCAAAAACCTGTAACCTCCATATTCTCAAAGGAAGGACATTTTCCATGAGGGTGGCTCTGCCAGTAAGCACTGCAGGTTGTGGGACAGATGGAAGCTGACTAATAGCAAGAAAACCATTAGCTGTAAGTACAGCCATTATAATTGAAACTGAGGCCTCCAGGCATCCAGAGAGAAGTCAAGAATACTGACTATGGGATTGTCTGGATGTTTTTGTATCTTCTGCATGCAGACTTAATAGTTACAAATTACAGTGCTTCTACAGATTTAACTGAGAGTTGAAATAAAACAAGTTGAAGACTTAAATTCCATTCTTTATGCAATCTGTCTGGTGAGTTATAGCAGTAAAATACACACTTGGTTTTGTCTTAATCTTTTCAGGTTTTCTAATTTGGTCTTAATTGGAGGAGTTACATCAACAGCAGTAGAACTTATGTGGCATTTGGAATTCACGAAGTGGCTCAGGCTGTCTTCAGGGGCAGATGACCACAGTCATCAAAGTGACTGGACTTAAACATCCTTTAGGAAGAACCTGAGAAGGTGGGGGGCCCCTGGCACAAATGCCCACAGCAGCTGTGGTTGCCCCATGGTCCCTGGCAGTGCCCAAGGCCAGGTTGGACAGGGCTTGGAGCAGCCTGGGACAGTGGAAGGTGTCCCTGCCATGGCAAGGGTGGCACTGGATGTGATTTAAAATCTTGTCCCACCCAAACCATTCTGGAATTCTGTGATGTACCAGAAATGATCTGTGGAGTCCAGCAGCTCCCACCCTGAGTGGTGACAGGGCTCTTCCCAGTGCAGCTCACAGCAGGTCACTGAGGACAGTTTTTGTGACTCCAAGTGTTTCAGGTTCTCTTCATGTTTGGTGCCATCCTGAGCACTGCCAGTGCAGGCAGTGAGGTTAATCCAGAGGTGGAGTTTGTTGAGTCTTTAATAGTTTTCTTACATCTTTTTGTTCAATTTAGTTTTTTCTCTAGAAGCACCATAATTTTTTTATAAAAAATACCTTTTATTTTAATGGCAAACCACTCAGACTTTTCATAATCTTGTGTGTGTAATTTAATGAGCAGATGCTTCTGGAAACAGGACTTTGGGTTTAGTTTGCCCTGAAAATTTCATCCATAAAGTTCCTTAGTTTAAATCACATAGGGAGGTTTCTGGAGCTAGGTTTTGTAATTAGTGTTGGGTCAGTGGATGAAGGATGAATTCCTGGAGTGGAGGGTTGATGGCAGCTGTCCCCCATCAATGTCACTGTTCTTTCTCCTTATGGAATAAATATAGATCTTGTCTTATATGAAAGATAAGGGGAGAGCTGTAAGGGTCCCCAAACTGGAGAATTAAGGACATAAATTTCATGTGCAGAAAATGTCTCATTCTTGTTGGAGGCTCTTGGCCTCTAACTCTCTGATCCCACATATGTCCAAAGCGCATTTTGACACCACCACTCTGCAAGCAGAGGCTTTTATTAAGGAACATAGAAATACTCAATATAAATGGAAGATGAAACTTGATTCGATATTTTTCTAAATGTTTGTAGCTGATGATTACATGTTGAGAGGTTGAATTGATGATAAAGTGTTCCGCTGTGTCTTCATAGTCTGAGAAAAATTTAGCTGCTGCTGGAGATAGGAAGGATCTCTAAAAGGGACCATAATTGGAGCCATGATTGTTGAAAAGCCACACTCACAGCCTCACTTTTTCTAAATGTAAGATAAAAGGATGAGCTTTTTGTTTAAACTCCACTTTTAGGGAGATTTTTCTTTCTTTGTAAGGCCTTACCTGGAAATGGAAAGAGATCTGAAATAATCCTGTCCTGTGGCTTTCCACTTCTGCTCACGCTTAATTTAAGCTGAAATAATGCCTTCTCTGTATTCAATAATCCACATTCAGTACAGGCGATTGCCACAGGCTGCTTAATACTGCCATGTCCTTCTGCAGAAAATAGGTGGTGACAAGAATGTTGGAGAGAGATTACCAATGTGCAGCTAGATATTAAAAATTTGCTGTGCAGCTCTTCAGTACTTCTGGGGTTAAACTGCAGTTCTCTCCCTCAGCTGTTAAAAACCCACTCCACACCTCAGCTAATGAACTGAACTAGAAAGGCACATTTAAAGGAATTTTGGTTGTGAAGTTGCTTGTTTCTGAGTTGGGGTAGGAACGGACAAGGCTGCAGGTCAAAGATACAGAAATAACTGGATTGGAAAGTTTCTGCTGCAGGGGAAAATTAGGAATTGACTCATTTGTAAAATGATCAATGTAATAAGAATGAGGTGTTTTTTGAACAGAACGGAGGCAGCCTTTCAGCTTTCTGAAATGTATTTTTCTTAAAAGCTGTTGCAAATTATAAACAATTGAAGGGTAAGGAGCAAGGAAAAGAAGTAAAATGGTTTTAAGACCTCATAAACCAAGGATATTTTACTCATATTTTACCACTTGAGATTCAAGTCTTCATTCTGGTGCTGACTTTAAGATCACCCCTCACTTGTCAAGGTGAAATATTTGCTTCCCTTCCATATGGCTCTTTGGCAGTGCTCTTACTTAGATCATCAGTTGGCTGCTCTGTGCAGCCTAATGGCTTCATCTTGTGAGACAGGAGTTGGTGAGAGGCAGGCAGGCTGCAGGGATGTGTTATCCTAGGGCCTTCTAGTTCTCCAGACCCTTCACGCCCCAAACTCCCCACGTGCTGCAGGAGGGGAATGGAGAACCCTGGGGAGCAAAGCTTTCTCCTGTGGGTTCTGCTTGGCTGTGTTTCCATCCCATGGAACCAGTGGGTTCCCATCAATGGAATCCCATTGATCACAATCCTGTTTTCTGTGCCTCTTAGTGCACGTGGAGGGATTGTGCTCAGGACAGAGCAAGGCAGAGCTGGCCAGAGTTGCTGAGTGTTGTAACACGTGCCAGGCCCCTCGGGGGCATAGGGCAGAGCAGCTGCTGGGCTCTGATACTTCCAGAAGTGACATCAAACACTCTAGACAGAAGCAAACTGCATCTCAGCTTTGGGCTGCCCCAGGAGTGTCAGGGCAATGGCACATCCTTTCCCTGGCCAGGTCACAGGGATAGGAGCATTCCTCTGGTTAGACACAAGCAGCACCACTCGGGTGCTGAGTTCCCCAACGTGTTTAGCTGCTGATGTTGACTGCTCTGCTCTGGAAGGCAGTTCCAGGCTGCCCAGGTGGTGCTGGGAGGCAGCACCTGCTGGCCTGTCTGTATTCTCTGCTGGGGGAAGCTGCTCCTGCTCCCACTGAGTGTACAGATGGCCCCAAAACCTTGATGGGAAGCACAGGCTGCCTGGTTTGGAGCCTGGCCATTGCTCCAAACTATTTTCAGGCATCTAGAAAGCCCAGGTTACTAAAAAACCGATGCTGGCTGCAGAAGGTGAGTGTGGGGAGGGCTGTGTTCCACCCAAGCCAGCCTGGAGCATATGGCACAGAGCGGTGGCTGGGCAGGGACATCCGGCCAGGCTTCTCCAAATCTCTCCTCAGAGATCTCAGAGTTTGGAAGGGACATTTCTTGGATAGTAGTGGCTCTAAGCAGTCCAGGAATGGATGTAACAAGCTTGTTAAGGAGACCATATGCCAGAAGCTGCATTTCCATGGTATTTATCATAGGATCACAGGATGGTTCAAGTTGGAAGGGACCACTGGAGGTCATTCAGGCCAACCTCCCTGCTCAAGCAGGGCTCCCTAGAGCTCAGGATTGTGTCCAGATGGCCAGGCTGGAGTAGAGAAGACAGTGAGTTATCTGTGGGAGATAAGTGTCTGCTGCCTGTCGTGGGCTGAGACGTGTCTGCTTGGGCTTAACACGACAAAAATGGAATCTATGCAAGTGGCTCTTTTCAGTGTTCCTGTCCAGGCTTGCTGTTAGAATTCACTTTAAAGGTTTAAAAAAAAAAAAAAAAAAAAAAAGGCTATTTTCCCACGGTGGTCTGTGTGTAACAACTTTGTAAGGACTAAAGAGCTTTTGGTAGTTACTGCCATATGAGCACTGCTTTCCCAGAGCTGAGATAGGAGTATTCTGCTGAGGCTGGAGGTGCTCTGCACAAACAGGATTGTACACAACCTGCACAGAGTAAATCTGTATCAAAAAAGGGCATCTACAATATTAACTGTCACTTAAGATGGCTAAAAAGTCAGTTTCTTTAATGGGAGTTGGAGAAAATAAGGACAAAAAGAATGTGATTAATGATGTTCTGGGTGAAGTACTGTGTTGTCTCATTGAACATGGTTAATTAGTGTTTGTAGGTCTAAAATTCAGACAATTTAGCTAACTGATTCTTTTTAAGCAGTCAGCCTTGTGTTGTGCTTTAACTCAGAGCTCACACCACACCCTCCTCCACAGCCCAGCAGAGCTCCTAGCCCCACGTGGGTGCTCCTGGAGAGGGTGGCCATACCTGGGAATTGTCTGGTTTTGGGGGAAGCATTTCTGGCAGTACCTGGTGGTTATCCACAGCACCCAGCAGGAACTGGGCACATCCTGTCTGCCTTTTGTTTCAAAATTGTGCCTGAAAATGCTTCCTACAGAAGTGACCTTGGATTTTGCAGCAGGCGATTCACAGGTTTAGCTCACATTAACTTCTCTGTATGGTGTCATTCCACGTGGGAGGTGCTGTCCTTTCAAGCTGGAGCTGCCACAAGATCATGGTCCAAGTAGCAGCCCAAATTTAGCTGTAGGTATTGCTGATGGGACTTTTAAAACTTACCCTGTTTGGGGCTTGATTGAAACTTCTTTTTCAGCTTGGTGGTGGGAAGTTACACCTAAGCTCTTGCTGCTGTTTGCACTCAGAATGTATTTATGGCTTATTTTGAGGGTGGAAGCAGTGGACTGGTGCCCAGTGAGCTGAAGTGTGTGGAACATTGAGACAAATGAACCAGAAGGCTTTCAATACATTCATCATGACATCAAACCACTTTTTAAAAACATGGAATATGATCAGAGTACAGTTTTTCTGTATCTTGAAGTTGCCAAGAGTCCTGGGGCCTTAGTGTGAGCTTGGTACCATTATAGCTTAGTTGGGATTTTGTGGGAGGCTGTGATGAGTTTGTTTGTGTTGATGTAAAGGTGTTCACCCCGTTGTGCATAATGACAGAATCTTGCTGAAGGGGCTTAATTAGCAATGAAGTTCATAATTTTTCTCATCCTGAAACTCACCTTGTTAAAATGCTACTAACTGGGCAGCTCTTATTAGGCTTTTTACTGCTTGTTTCAAGTCTTCAGCCCAGTAGAATCTTTTAACTCCACCTAATACACAGAGCCTTGGTGGCCACACCAGATTTTGGGAAGGAAAATTGCCACTGCCTGTGCCTGTTGATGGAGGCTGAGTGGGACAAGGCTTGGAACTGCCTGGTCTGGGAGGTGACCCTGCCCATGGCAGGGGTGAAATGAGATGGGCTCTATAGTCCCTTCCAACTCAGATAATTCCCAGTTTATACATTGCTGGCAGTGCTCTGGTGCTGATCCAGACCCTTTAAGCATGGGTATATGGGCAGGACAGCGTGTCTGAGATGGGGAGGTTTTATTCCAACTCAACTCCATGCTGTTCCTGAGGCTGCTCTTCCCAGACTCCTGGGAGGAAAGTGTTACTCTCCTTGGCAGTGCTTTGCACATCTGCTGGGATCCACAGGGTGGTGGAACATCATTCACACCCAGCAGGCTTGAATAAAAATCCTGGAAAGGTCTAGCAGCCTTTAGATGGGGTTGGAGGTTTCCTGGCAACACCTACCACAGTTTGAAATGCTGCTCAGAAGATTCACCTACAGGAACCTCACACTGTTCCCTGTTCCTCATATGAGGAGTGTCATTTCTGTAGCCATCAATGAATTCTCTCTCCCTTGTGTGTAATCTGTTCCTCTGCTTTATAGATGCTGAAAGTTTTAATACACTACAAAAGAACAGCCTGTGCCAGGTGCGGTTTTGGTTTTGAGGCACGTTCTGTGCTCAAAGCAAGGCTTAATCAAATGCATTGATCCTTGTATTGCTGTGTAAAGATTCAGTTCAATCTTTTTCTTTTGTAAAAGACGCAATTAGAATGCTCTTTAAGAAGTGGTTACTGTATACTCTGAGTCTCCTACAATAACATCAGTTCTTGTGGCTTGTGAGAAGATGCATTTCAGATGGAGTCTGATTATTCAGTGGATGTTTGACATGCTGTTAGAAACCTTGGCTTTTCCCCAGTTCTTTTTATTCTGATGGAAGTGACAGCTCCAAGGAGGTGAAATCTGAGTTGGATTCTTACCACAGGGGTGGCTCTGTGAACTATTTAGAGCCCTGTCCACTTGTGGGTTCTTGCAGAAAGGTTTCACTTCTGCTTTTGGCTGGTTTTGTACAACATTTTGCACTCCCAAACATGAATCCTAGACAAATAGTTTTAAAACTGGTACAACTACTTGCTGTGTAATTTTACAGGATATTGACATAACTCACTGTCAACATAAAGTAGCTCAGCTAGGAATTGTTGCAGGGGTAGTTGTGTATCTCAGTCCATATCATCACTTTGATGGTTCTAAGCAGTGTTTAATTTGGAAAATTATTACTTTAATAAGCAAGAGGAAAGCTGATCCTGAAGCTGCTTTTGGAAGTAGCTTTACCTTGTGCTGTTCCACTTCCAAGTGCAGTTTTAGGTGTAAACAACAAATCAGATGCCACAGGGCTTTCATGTTGTTTATTATGGCTCTTGGAGGGAATAACAAGAATTGAGCATTTCCTGCTGGTGTGAGCAAAAGATCTTTGGAATGAGGAAAAGCCGCTGAAGGAGCTCTGGTGGTGCTGGGTATTTGAGGTCCTGCTGTCACCTCAGTGAACAGGAGACCTGGGAATGGGAGCCTCTAGCTTTCCAAGTCTGAAGGGCTTTTCCATTGTGTGCTTTTCCCAGTGTTTCCTTTGAAAGTCTCTTATTCCTGTAAATGGTTTCAAATTTTTAGGAGCTGATACCTCCCACCAAGGATGGTTTGTTGGAAAATTGCTAACCAGGTCAGCGACTGGAAGCCAAGATAGTTGGTTTGTTATTCTCCTGCATGGGGTTTTTATAGTGGAGACAAAGATAAATAATTTTGGTAGGGTGAGTGGAGCTGTTTTCTGAAATATCCATGTTTTGGATATGGACAGACAGGCAGTGATGGCAGCACTTAGTTAATCTCAAACAGAAATCATTCAGGATTTTAAGTCACTTTAGTTTGCAGTCTCCTGTAAATCTCAAGTACTGCTTTTTTTTTGTTTTTCTTTACATTTGGGTTTTGGTTCAAGGTTTGTTATGATGGTACCTCTTCCTCCTGGCCTCTGCTTGCAATGAAATTACAATAATTCCTCCTGGTAGGAAAATAATTTCTGCTTCTCTTATCTATAACATTCTCAAAAGGGATGTGTTTCACTGTATTCCTACTGAGAATGAAATTCCTGGGGTCAGGAAGAAGACAAACTTGTACTTCAGTAGGACTGTAATATTGTAATATTTAATTCTACTTAAAATGAAATACTGGAAACCATCCAGGGCTGAGAGGAGAAATCTTGGAGAACATTGCTTGACATTTATCCCATCAGTGATGCAACTCAGGTATCTGAATGGAATCTGTGCTGTTCCGAGTACTACAGCAAAGAAGATATTCTATGTATTCTGTGTGATTCTGTGTATTGTGGGCTGGCTTTTTTTTTCCCTTTAAGGTCTACCTTGAAATAAATAATGCAAGATACAGCCAGAAGCCTTTTCACCTTTCTCCTTGTCTCAGCAGTGCCAGTATCATTCCCTTTGTCTGGGTCAAAAGGAAAAGAAACTATCGCAGAGCCCAGCACGTGCTTCCCGTGCCAGCAGAAACATTAAATATCGATCCCCAATCCTGCCTTTTAAAGAATGCTTAAGGAAAATCGAATGCTTTGTCTCAAACTACAAGCAGTAGGTTTTTTCAGTGCTGTGTTCATTCAGCCCTGCTCATCAATTACTCATTCCCTGAGCAAAATTGACCAGCTCTGAACAACTCTTTGGCATTTACTAAAGTGAGTGTTACCCTTGAAAATGCAAATTTAGCAGCTGCAAAATTTCCCAGCTTTTCTGGGAATCCTGAAAATAAAGAAGGGTGGTGTGCCTGCTTTTCCTGTTTGCTGCTCTGGAATTGGATGTGATCTGCTGGAGATTACCTGCACTCACTGAAAATACTTCCATGGATTCCAGTGAGAGGAGAAGTGTGTTGCAGGAAGGGTGGTTTGGGGTGGCTGGTGCCACTCCCAGTGACATCAGAATGCTTTGAGCACTTGGAGTCGTTTTCCCTATTGGATGAGTTTGTTGTTCCAGCCTAGAGGAAAGGCAGGAAATTAAGACATTAACGAGGCAGTTGTCTTTGTGTTTGAGAACTTGGAAGCACAAGTAATTACATGAACATCTTTCCCAGTGTAAGGTGTGTGCTCTGCCAGACGGAATTTGCTGAAAGCTGAGTGTGGGAAGGTGACACTTCAACACTGGATTCATTAATTTTTTCATTACTCCAGGGGGTGCAGGGCTGAGCTCAGCTCCATGGGACTTCTCTATTTAGAAAACTGCTTTGAAGTTGTTGTGTCTGTTAAACAACTGTGTTTGTACCTATTCTTTAGTTCCTAAAGAACTCCCTTGTCTTTGAGGAGGCAGATTTGGGAATGAGGGAGGAAAGGAACTGGGCAAATGATTCTATGTTTACTTCTGGATTTTTATTTGGCCATGAAATTTGAATATTATGTTCCCATTTCTCCTTGGAGATTAAATCCTTTTCAGTGTGAATGGTCCTGAATTAAGTTTCTTTACTTAAAAAGATGCTGGGGAAAGAAGAGAGGCTTTGCTCCATGTTTGATTGATGAAATTATCTCACCTTAAATCTGCCCCTCTGTAACTTACTACATCTTATCCCTTCTTTTTGCATATTTCTAAAATTCAGAAAAGCATGAGGTTTTAAAATTACCTTTATTTGCCAACCTGGGCCCTTTCTGAGTGTCTGATAAAGCTGAGTGTTGGATTCCAGACCTATTGGCCTGTGACCTTTTCAGCTAAAGTGTGAAGAAGAAATGAAGACAAAAATTAAAATGTATAAAATAATCTGATTCTAGAATAGTATGGGTGATGCTTTCCACTTGTAAGGATGGAAAATAAATCTCTGTGCATATTTGAGGAAGATCATTATTGAGGGTTCAGAGGGTGTCACGTGTTTTGATATTGCAATTATTGACTTTAGCTGTTTAACTGGGTTTTAACTTCTAATAGATTTCCTCCAAGCCTAGGTAGACATGTTTCTTTTCTAAGTGTCTTATTAGCAGAAAAAGTATAAAAGCCCTAGAGACACACTCACTGAAGTACAGAGGGAGAGAATGCTAGAGAAGGTACATGGCTTTTGAATTATAGATGCTGGAAATAATTGTGTCCTAAGTATTTGTGCATTACTTTACAGGTATGAAGGTGACAGCTCAAGAAGCCTCAGGTATGTGTACGTCATTTTGATGTTCTTCTGTAAGAAAATATTTAAAAAGCATTAAATAGAAATATATTTTTATTTATTTTTTTTTTAGGTGTGGGCATTACTGGTTGTGCTTAGCATGCCATTGATATTTTGACTAAAAGCTCTTCTCTCTTGGATAAGTTACTGAATGATTCTCTCTCCAGTGTGGTTTGAGAGTGAGGGATTAGTTTGGGTCATTACAAAAGATTTATGGTTAGTTCCTGGTGCTCCAAATCAAAGTTCCTGCTCGATAGCCCTGTGCTCTGTCTGCCAGCTGCCTGCTGGTTTTGGGGCAGCATCTGTGTTGGGGGGGAAGTCCATGGATTTGTTCTGGCTTTCATAGCAGTCTCCTCTTTTTCACCTGTCAGGGAGAGCCTTCATTGACTCATTATTACACTGCTCTTTATACACTTGGAAGGTTCAGATAATGTGCAGAATTTCATGTAATTATCTGGTACTTTACTTCCAGCTTACTCACTGTGTGTTCTATACTCAGGGGTGTATACCTCTCTGCAAACGTGGCTGAGTCAAGCTTGTAGAGCTTGTAAAAGTGCTCTCAACAGGACTGAGATGTGAAAATTCCATCCTTGAATCTGAAAGTGGTCCACATTCATTAGAGCATTGCCATTAAGCAGATGCCTTGATTGAGGACTGCCTTCAGCAGTGTGACTATTGATCAGTGATAAGGTTAATAATATTGACTGTGGCTGCATCATAATACCCTGCAGTAGGTTTTGGGGACTGTCAGGATGTTGCATCTTAAGACATTGTGTTTATTGTAAAAGCCCAAAGCAAAGACAAGACCTTCCCTTGCAGAATTAAAATCTAGTTCATACCCACAGGTGTGCAGACTATCCCCAAGAAAAGTATTAAAAAACCAGGAGTCTGTAGGAAAGGGTTAAAGATCCTCTGAAATGCTTTTGCCTTAAGACAGAATTCAAGATCACTGGTGTGGACCCAAGCTCAAGGCTGTGCAGGGCAAGTTGGGAATCTATCTAATGCACAGCAACTGATCTGGATCAAATCCCAAGGCTGCAGTATGATGCCTGTGGGTATCACTGCATTCATTCCTTGGGATTTTAGCTCCCAGCAGAGTTGCCAGCATGCTGGCAAGCTGTGGAAGGACTACTGCTGGTCAGCTGTTGCAAACTGAAAGTAGTGCCCCTGGCATGTGGATTTCCAGCAGCATTTCAGCCTCAGTGATCACTCTTGTTTGTCCCTGAGTCTCCAGCGGGATTTACCTGCTCCCATGGATGAGTGTGTGTGGCATCACTGGATACATCTGGTGGGAGTGGAGCTCCTCTCTTGCAGAGCATGTTTGGGGGTTTATGCAGTGCACAGGCACAGCTGAAAGCCACTGACTTCAGCTCTGGTTTGGTGCTGCTTGAAAACCAAACTCTGGCCCTGGCTCCTGCCAGGCGCCTTTGTGCACTGGGATGTTTCAGTCAGGGTGTGTTGGACTGACAGGGTAAGGCACTGGTGGAATGTGTCTTGCCAGAGCCATTCCCACCTCAGAGGAAGGTGGTTCTGTTCGTGTGTGGTGCCCTTTTGGGACCTGGCAGTGCCACACGGGACACATTCCAGCTGGCTGGGTTGTGGTGGTGGGAATAAGCACCCTCTTTTCCTACAGAGACCTGTGGGCAGCCAGGCTGAGCCCTGGGGTGCTGATGCCATCTTGATTTGAGGCTGTTCAGGGAATTAATTCTGTTATTCAGTATGAGCTTAAGGTGCTCCAAGACAGCTCCAGACTTCTTTGACAGCCTTATTTTAATCAGACTGATGTAGGCAATCAAGCAGGAAGCAGAGCCGAACTCCTGAAATGCATTTTTCAGTGTAAATTCTCTATCCTCCCTCTTAAACTGCATTTTCCCTGAGGTGAAATGTTACTGAGGATTCTGTGATACTGTTCTTTTGTGTTTCTGCCTGCACAATGTCCTAGTCAGCGTTGGTCTTGTCTTGGACAAAAGCTCCCTAAGCTCTATTGATGTTTAGGCAGTATCTTTATGTTGTGGTTAATTTGCCTTCCTACTGTTTTCCTTTCTTTCTGGCAAATGAAGATGAATTGTAATTATCTCAAATGAAATGATCAGGGCAGTCTGGGGAATAGTGCTTAATCCCTGAAGAGGTCATCATTCCTGCTCACAGAGATATCAGAAAAATAGCAGTAAATCCAAATGGGCTCCATGAAAGCAATGGGTGCAAGGAGCAGCAAGCAGGTGAGAAAGCAGGCATAAAATGTCCTGTCTGTGTTAACTGGACAGACACACCAGGTGAAGTCAGAAGGGCTTGTGTTTGTGGTCAGTAAATGAAAGTATTGGTTAGGACTGATGGAGTCTCAGCCATTGACACTGAAAAAGATCACTCCAAATAAACTGAGATGCAGCCAGAGATGTTGGTCTCTCCCAGCTGGGTGAGTGGAATCAGACTCTTAACCCAGAGATTGCTTAGGAATAGCTGGTGTTTTTCATGCAGGAATGGAATATCCAATACAAGTGATGCCCTGGAATTTACACTGTTGCTCAGTTGCAAAGGATATTGTCCTGGTGGATTTGTTTGCAGTGGCTTTACTGCCACTTGTAACGAGGGAATGGCCTCCACAAGATGTTTTATAATGCTGTGAAATGCAAAAAGCACACAGTATGCGCAGAGACAAGGTTGACACCAAAGCAATATGATTCTGAGTAATACATTAAAACAACAAAAAACCAGCTTGACTTTATTTCTTTAATTTGGCTTTCTCATTGTGACAAGAAGCCATGAATTATCCTGTTGTACCAGCCCTTCAAATTCTTTCTGCTTATAATACAGTTGTACTGTAATAAACTCACTTTGGTTTCCCTTTGGTGAATGCCATGTAGTTTCCAAGCTGAGGTATTTGTTAAATCTATTAAAAATGGGTAGATTGCTTTGAACACCGCATTCTGAAGTGTAATGCACACATACAATGTGGAGCTGTCAGTGTGATGGGCTGCTTTAATTAGCTGTCTTTGTTCACATGTTTCCAGGAGAAAATGCAATTTGTTTTACAAGGCATTTTGATATTTAGTGGTGTGACGTGAGTCAAGATGAAGATATCTGTGTGCACTATGTCCTGTCAAAGTTTGCAGAGATTGTCTCAGGGTTTAGTAGCAGATGTTACTTTTCCCTCTGCACCGGCCTTGTGTGATTAAAAATCACCAGAGTGGATGATTTGAGCAGTGTGAGATGCACAGGGGGTCAGGGAGCAGCTCTGCTAAGCAGACCTCTGAAACCTGCCCAGAAACAACACCTTTAGCGTTTTTCTTTCCAGTTGCTCCTTCCTAATTGTGTGCTTTTAAAGGAGCTTTAACATGGTGCAAAATGAAGGAAGCTGTAACAAAGCTGCATAGAAGGAGAGGCTTTCATGGCTCCTGAGCTGAGGGTGTCAAGGCTGCTTCCAAAAATGTGTGGTGTACTAGGAAGAGCTGTGAAATAGGCCCAGAAAGAGTGAAAAGACTGAAGGCTAATTTGAAAATAAGAAGAAATTTAAAAAAAGGCCAGCTGAAGTACTAATTATGGGGGAAACATCAGGTAAAAGTTACTTGGCTGAACTGAAAGAAGATAGAGGATGTGTGGAACTGTGTCTATTGAGGATCACACAGAAAGGCTGATTCCATGTAAAGGTGCACGTTAGATTAAGAGGAAAAGTAATTGTCTAATTTACTTTAGAGCAGGAGAGAATTGTGGAAAACCAACCTCATTCTGTGATGAGTGGAGTGGGAGGATTGCCTGTGAAACAGACCCTGACAAGCAGCAGAGATAATCCAGCAGGAAGCAAAGTTTTAGGAACTTTTTGTTTTGTTTTACTCTGGGAAAATCTGCTTGAACTTTGTGACTCAGCCTCCTCTCTGAGAACCTGCAAAATACAATTATGTCAGAGAGACTTGTAAAACTAATTTTCAAGTTGGAATGTATTTCTGTGCCATCTAAATGACTCAGTGTGTATATGTAAAAATGGCCTTTTCTGGCTGGTTTTAATTGTTCCATAATGACTGTTACAGTTTTATCACCAGTCCTTAAAATTTGCAAAATCATCACTTGTTAGTAATTTTGAAACCCTCCAACTTTTCCTCCAGTAGATTTTTGCATAAATGTTAGGCTGACCCTCTCCAGTGGAGTGGAATCTGATGAGTCTCCTGATGTTAGTTTAAATTAGTTTTATTGCTGCTAACAGAAATAAAACATATGGAAACAGCTTCTGGTAGTTGAGATGGCTGTGGAGCTTCCAGTGGCTTTCAAATGATGAAGATTTAATCTGAATTTCAGAATGACAGGACAGTAATACATTCATAAAATTGTCAGAACTACTTCTATGTCATCTTTAACAGTGATGATACATTTGTGATGTTAAAAAATCCTTTTTTTCCCACAGAATTGTGTGAAACTTAGAGCCAACCAGATTTCTTTATTTCAGTCCAAATGTCTTGCCTGTGGAACTTAAACTGCATGTGCTGGTGAGCAGGAGAGATGTTTTTGTGGTTTAATGGTGTTCAAAAGGTGCCCATAATTCTGTGCTTCACGTGGATTTTTATTTTTCTGAATTTCTTACTGAGAATCTTCAGGCCCATCACGACGTTTCATGGCTTTGGCTTCAGGTGCTACAGATGATTCTGTCACAACCACAATGCCACCTATGTTTTGTACAAAAATGTCCTGCATGGACTCAATCTATTTTACCCCCTTAATACCACTCCCTTAGATTCAATTGTCAAGGAAGTCCAAGAGCATTGTGAATGGGTGAATTGAAGGGAAAAAGCGATGGGGGTTTTTTTGGCAAGAATTGTGTAAACACTTGTAGGTGTCTGTCTGCAAGCAGATGAAGTTTTTGCATCAGGCAGTGCATTATATTAATAGTTTGACTTCTGAATTGCTGCAATTCTGATTTTTCTACTGAAAAATAGAATCAAATCTTGCTAAATCTTGGATGCCATCCAGATGGCGAAAGCAGCATATGCAAGCATTTTGCCCACAATTATTTCCACTGGAAATAGACAACTGTAATTTATGGATCCGAGTGCTGATTGTGCTCTATAGAATTCTCTCAACAGGCCGGCAGTTGTTGAATTTGTAATCTCAGAAAGACAAAGCTTTGTGAGTGGTTTCACATTAAGTCAGTGCAGCTCATTTTTATCCCCAGCTCTTGGAGGGGCTGCTCTGGTTGTCTGTGAGATAAGGCTGTTTAATGAGCAACATGTGTGCACAGCTCAATTCAGGGAGCCGAGGGCTTGCCGTGCTAGAGGATTGCTCTTTGGAATATGTAAAGTAGTTTGAGTTTCCTTCATTATTTTGCTATTCCCTTTGGGTTGCTTTTGTTCTTTTCTATTGGAATTCACAGGAAAAGCTGGGTGAATCTTGGAGTTGAAATGGGAGAATAAAGAAAGGGGAAATGAGGGGTGTTTTATACTTTCTGTGTGCTCTGTAATGTTCTTCAAGGACTTTACCCCTGGTCTGTGCTGTGGGCAGGAGAAATGTGCATTTCTCTCCTCCTTCAGCCACCTGCAGTTGCCTGAGGGGTCTCCTGGGAAACAGAACTGAGACACAGTGCATCCAACAGTACCACTTGGGATCACAGACTATTCTGAGTTGGAAGGCACCCACAAGAATCTCATAGTTGAACTCCATCCCTACTACAGATGTGGCATGGTTGTAGAGAAGGACAGAGTATGGTCTGAAGCTCTCTTATGGGCTTAAAGTAGTTATTCTATTTATTTATTTATTTGTAATGGAGATGCAGTGTAAATCACAGAGCCCTGTGAGGACAGGAATAAAACCTGACTTCAGGAACAGAATTAACCAGTGTAATTTTCTCTACAGAACATTGAAAAGAGTCTGCACCAGCTATTGGAAATCCATGTGCAAACTGCTGGGATCATGAGTAGGAGACGGACACTTCTGTTGAGGAGTTGCCTGTATGCATTGGTGGAAAAAAAGTCTCTGCTTCTTTGCACATAATTTGTTTATTTGAGGATAATTAATGTATGAGACATTTTTAGATAGCACTTGAAGCTAAAGCAATTTCCCTGTAGTGTTCTGCACAATGACAACTTAAATAAAAGGCAGAACTTCCCCAATTTTCCTTCCTGCTCTCATTGCTTTATGTAGGTGGTCATGGTTAGACTAATTCTATCCAATAAGAAAATATACAAAAAAAAAAAAATAAAAATCTGTGAAAATATTCTGGTAACTTTCCAAGGTCCTTGTTTATTTTTTGCTTTCCTAATCTGTATTTTAGATAGTTTTATGCTTCCAAGTAACTCAAGAGTGATCATTGGATTAGGAATTAACCATGATTCAGGTATCTAGTTCCTTATCTGAGCTGTTTTAATGATGCTTTTTGGAAGTGTTCCAGTAAGTGCAATTGTCAGTAAATGGAAGATGAAGTGAGCAAACTGTGTTGGGGAAGCTGAGAACAGTTAATAAAAACATAAAGACAAAAGAAAATTTCAGATTACCACAAAATGCATTGTAAACACTTTGAGTCAAGACTAAAGCTTCATTTGTATTTGTTTTGTAGCAGCCAAATATTGTATTGATTTCAGATTATGCCAATGTTGTTGTAACTGGGTTTTTAAGTGAAGCTGTAGATTTTGCCCCTTCTCAAAGGTGAACAAAAGGCAGGAAAAGAAAGGCTTTGTTTGGAGATTCCTGGTTATTAAAGCTCAGTGCAGGCTGTAAATTGTGAATTCTTTGGCAAAACTTCCTGAGTGGAAGCTGTAACCTTTAGTGTCTCCCTGCTTTGCCCCATCCTGAGCTGGCTTCTCAGGAGGAGAGGAGCAGAAAGTGAAGCCTTTCCCTTGTCTCCATAATGGATGCCCTCACTGCTCAAATCCCATATTGATCCTTCAGTCTCAGGAGCTGAACTGATCTTTAAATCCCTGTAAGCTTTGTCTTGCCTAACTTCTGCATCAATTCAGCCTCGTTAACTTTTCGTTGATTAAATCAAACACATTACTTGGGATACCCCTGTAATTTATTTATAATAATTAACTGTACCAGTGGGATAAGATTCCTCCTCTGAATTCTAATTCAAGAAGCAGTATCTGTACACAAAAATAGAGATTGGAGCTAAACTTAATAAGAGCTGCACAAAATATATGTTTACCATACAACAAGTCTGTAGAAGATAAGTAGGAACTGCCTTGCTCCTAATCAAGTTTTATTTCACCTGCCTTGTGTATGGTGCAGTAATGAAATTCCATATTCAAAAGCCATGTTTTGCAGTGTTCCAAGAGCGGGGTTAGCCAATGTTCTCTGGGTATCCTCAGGCTTTCAGTTTCTTCACTTATTTTTGTTTATTGTGCAAAGTAAATTTGATGTTTAAAAGTTTAGAAGTGGTAAAGATTGGAGCTCATTAAAATGAACCTTGAACTCAATCACATCCTTCCTTTCAGGATACTGCAAACCAATCATGTGCATGAATTAAGATGACTTACCATTGTTCTGTTTTGGGTAAAAACCATCTCTTTGTGCTCGAGCAAGTATCAGAAATCCAGCAAGAATTCATTTCAGCCACTGGCCTTCTCATAACCCTTTTGCTTTGATGCATAAATTGAGGGAAGTTTCTACTCTGCAATGAAGATGAGGATTGCAGCTCAGCCATTGTCATTTATTATGTGCTCAGAGTGTAGTGAGATAAGCCTGGCTTCCCTGGGCTGTTACAGTTCTTGATTTTTTTGTCATTATCTATATCTGCTGCCATTGGTTTTGAAAGGAACAGTTTTGAAAGGCACTGCTGGTAAATCACCTCCTGCCCAACGTGTGCCACTGCAAAGGGGACAGCTAAAGAGCACACAGGAAATGACAAGAGGGTTTGAGCCTTGCTTTGATTGTGCATTTCCATCTATTGTAAATAAGTGTTTGTCTTTCAAGAACTGTAGTTGTGCAGTGCAATGGAATTGGTAATCCCATGGCTCTAAAATATGCTGCACTTCCATAAATAATTTAATTTTGAGTTAATTGACGCTGCTGGATTTAGGTATCAGGACCATTTACCTACCTGGCTGATGGACCTTGGAGAAACAGAGAAGAGTACCTGAAAAAAGGTGTCATCACTGAGGGCTGTGCACATTGCAGAGGAGGGAAATACTGTGTGGATTGCTTTGGGATACTGAAGAGGAACCAGGCAAAGAGAGCTCAAAACTGGTAACACAAGTAGACCTCCCTGTACAGTCTAAACTGATCTCTTTTAGAGATTCACCTTTGTTTGAAAGTTAAATAAGTCACTTTTCCAAATCCAGATGCATAAGGAATAGTTGACTTGAGTCCTAGTGAGAAGCAGTTTTATGTCATTGTTAAATACAGGTAATGACTTAGGTATTTAAAGGACTCCACAAAGTTTTTGAGAATCCTTAAGGCATTTAAATACATATTACTCCATGTTTCTTAATCACACTGAAAAGAATACTCTTCTAATTTCCTGTCTCAGCTCCACAGCAGACACAGACTGTATGTGTTGTTAGTGGAACAACTGTGTTGTTGTTAGTAGGCAAAAAGAGTGGGAGCTTTAACATATTTTTCTTTCCTTTGTATTTGAATTCATTTGTAGTAGCAGCAGTGTCAACATGTGCTGAGCAAGGCAGGCTGGATGAGCCAGAGGAAAAGCTCAAGGGTTATTCTTCACCTCACTGTGTCTGTATTTTGGAGAGGCTGTTGACAAACTACAGACCTGATGTAGGAGGTGCAGGATTGTTCTTCTCATCTTCAGCCTCTTGGACTGCAGTGTTTGAGTACAGAGATTTCCCAGGTGTGTTTTAGTGTTGCTGAGTCCTGAATGCTTTTCTTAGACTGTTCTCAGTGAGCCCTTTACCTTGTGCCCTCCAAGAGTGACACCAGTTCTAATTTACATTAGAGCATTGAAACGACAACATTAAATAACCCCCCAAATCCTGCAGCCCATCCTGTAGGGCTGCAATGGGATCAGTTTCCTCATTTACAAAATTAAATAGGTAAGTGCTCCCACACAAACAGGAGGGGCAGTTGGACTTTGAGTCGTCCCCAGCACTGCCCTCCCTCACCACTCACCTCAGCCACTCCCAGGCTGAGGCTTTTATGGAGGTCCTTAATGGGGTTCAGTAATGAGCTTTTTAATTATCGCTTGGAGGCCACACATCCTGGTGCTGTTTCTCACCCAGAACAGGTCAATCCTAAAGGTGTAGGATTAGATGAGAATCATAAAAGCTGATTATTTCTTAATTTTTTTTTGCATTTAGCCAGTGGCAAAATTGAGATCTACTCCTTGAAAGTATGTAGGAGGCTATTAGGAAGTGGATAATTAACAATAGAAGGAGGGTGGAAAGGTACGATAAGACTGTTAATTAATTACTGGTTCTTTATTCAGAAAGGACAATGTGATTCCTGAAACTTGTCAGTTCTCAGTGACAGTTACAAGTGGGCAATATTAGGGAGTAAAATTATCCAAGTAGAAAATAAGTGCTCTTAAATCAGATCAGCAATAGAGGAGTTTTAATTTCTGGCTCCTACCTGGTAGACCCTGAGCTCTTGCTTTGTCCTTCTTCTACCAGTAGTGCAGAGTGTGATGAGCAGGAAATTTCCTCATAAATGTAAGAACTTAAGCAGTGGACAGTCAGCACTGACCCCCATGGGCTACTTCCAATTAAACTCATCCTTCCTTCTATAAATTCCCCAAGTGATATGGGATTTCTGGCTGGAGCATCTTTGCTTTCTTGTAGCTTTAGAAAAGCAAATGAGCTCCTGCCTGTCTGATGAAGGTCAAACATCTGTCCAAGCCACATGGACCCCATCCAACTATAAACAGTTCTCATTAGGAAACAGAAGCTTGTCATTTATGCTCATTTTTTTTCGGGAGGGGGGTGGGGGGTGTGTACACATTTTAAAAAATGGAGTTGTAGAGCTCTTACCCTTCAGATGCTCTTCACTTGCAGCACCTTCCACATTAAAACTTGATGTGCACTTAAGTGATGCTTAAGTGAACTGCTGGTAATAATCCAGATGAAAACTGGGGTGTTGAGAGATGGTGTGATGTGGATTTGCTTTTTGCAACACTAGGAAAGGAAAGCAGAAGAGTTTGAATGGTCAAGTCTTTTTAGAGCAGAGAGATATTTTTAGGTTTCCAGATTAGAATATATCTTTAAAGTGTTGTTGTACCACCTTACTCAGTAATTTCTATTGAAAACAGAATGGTTTTTCTGTTGGGCTTTGTTCACTTTGTCTTGCACACAAGCACTTGGAAATGTGAGGAGCACTAACCACAACCATCAGCCGAACTCTCAGAAATGCTCTGTTCAAGAGAGCCACCTCACAGGCAGCTAAAGCTCAACACTCACACTTTTAACAGCTGTTCTCCTTGAAAGTATTGATTCTAAAAGTTGTAGAAATGGAAAGAGGGAAAAAAAAAACCAAACTAGCCCAAGAAATTGGTTTTCTGTGTCTTTATTATTGTGAAAAGTTTAAGGAAGAACTTGGGGTGCCAATAATGGAGTTAGAATGACCTGCTTGGGGTTTTAGGGTGATTCATGTGGATGTGTCTGGATTAAAAATGGCTTGTACCACCTTGAAGGGTAGAAAAGCAGCAGTGTTAACCCAGGGAGTCCATAATAGCTGGAAATACCAGTTATTTGGGTTTTTTTCCTGCAGCTCCCTGGAGGTGGGAGGGAGCACAATGTCAGGGGAAGGTTCTCCCTGGAAATCTGTTCATGTGCTTCTTGTTTCTGGCTTGATTTGTGGTTGGCTTCTGGTTTTTTTTTTTTAATTAGAAAAAAAAAAAGCTTTAGCACCATAGTTGGGATAGTTTCTTGCTATCAAAACCAAAGTATCTTGAAGCCTCCTTATTGCTTTGGTCAGTTGGGATGAGCTAGTTGTGAGAGAAGAGTGGAGCTGATTTTTTAGGACAGTGATGTTAAAACAGGTGTTTGTAGCCCTTCTTCTCTCCTCTTCACAAGTGTAATTGCTTCAAAGCCACAGAACTGCCAGTAATCTCAAAACATTTTTCCATGTCATCCGGGCGTTGGTAGGTTAGGGAGGGTGGGGTTGCAAACTGGGGACCTTAAAAAAGACATGGCAGAGCAAATGGGAAGGGCAGAGAGAGATAAGATGTTCCACAGTTCCACCAGAACAGCGAAGGGGTAAAAATTCCAATATTCTTTCCAATTTATTTTTCCTCTGTCCTTGAACTCACAGCTGAATCCAAAAAGCTATTAATGAATCACTTGAAGATTTGCTCTGCCCTGGAGTGCTGGGTATAGCCTGTTGGAGGATCCTGTGCTGTAAAATATCTGTGATTGGGTTGACTGCTCAATAATTTAACCAAGTGATTAAACTGAGGTTGTAATAAGCAAAAAAACTGATTGGGCAAAACAGAAAATACTTTGAATTAAGAAGAAAATGTGAACACTGATTTTGTGTGTGTTTGTGCACATTAAATGAATAGGATTTTTAAAGGATGTCTACAGAAGAGGTCTTGTAGGGGGCTAATATTTGGAAGGATGATAGCCCAACATATCAGCATTCTGTTACCTCAATAGCTATAATAATGAAAGATGCCTGTACTTACAGGGACAAGTAAAGCATGAAATAGTGCAGGGTGTCCATGGCGGGAAGATGGAAAAATGTTTAGAAAACAGCAAGTTGGCAGGAAATGATAAACTAACAGCATTGATGGCTGTTGATAACCAGATGACCTCAGGTAACTTCCACATCAGCTCAGTCACATTGAAGACCACAGAATATGGTTAAGACAATGGGGGGAATGGCTTTAAGCTGAAAGAAGAGAGATTTAGGTGGGATATTTGGAAGAAATTGTTCCATGTGAGGGTGGTGAGGCCCCTGGCACAGGTGGCCAGAGAAGCTGTGGCTGCCCCAGGATTTCTGGAAGTGTCCAAGACCAGATTGGACAGTGCTTGGAGCAGTCTGGGATAGTGGAAAGTGTCCCTGCATGTGAAACAAAATGAACTTTAAGGTCCCTCCCAACTCAAACCACCCTGTGATTCAAAGTTTTGGTAAGCTGGTTTTAACTAATCTTGCCTGATCTTAACTAGGAATTTTGTCCTGGGATTCTTGAGGATAGGAGGGCTGTGTGGGCAGCACCAGGGGCTGTGACCCAGCTCCAGGCTCTGCTCGGGGCAGGAAGTGTGCTGGAGGTAACCAAGCACAAGGGAAGGGACAAGGGAAAGTGGGATTTCACCTGTCAGTTGTTGGGATGAAACTTGTGGCCTCTCAGAGCCCTGGTTCGGCCACAGTCCCTTTGAGTCTCTCCCCTAGGAGCCAATTAACTGTAAACTGTAATTAAAAAGAAGTGACTGTGTCTTCAAACAGCCTCCTAAGTGCCATTTTCTGAACAAAACAATGACAAATACCTCGAGATAAGAGAAGGCTTTAGTGCATTTTAATATCTTTATGATGAATAAATCATCTCATTTGTAAGGTTAATGAAAGCAGATGGATATGAAGGCTGAAATGTAGTTGCTCATTAGGAATTCCCTTCCAAAGTGTGTCCCTCGACAGTCCTGACTGAACAGTCTCTGAGGAGCTGTGGTGTGAAGTGATGATGTTTAATGCATGGGGAACGGCAGCCTGTTGCCAAATATTTACTGAACTGCACTTAAATCCCATTCACATCTCACCTTTCTTCTCATTACAGGAAGGAAAGCCTGCAGTGTCACAAATACTCAACAAGGGCACACAATTAAGAGTCTTTGCTGTTAGTTAGACTTGCCATTGAAATGAGGGCTAGTATTCTTAACACTGAGCAAAATTCTGCTTTTATGGACACTTTTGCCTGTTTTGCTGATACTAAATGGATATTTGGATATGTCAAGTGATGAGATAAACACAGGAGAGTTTGCTACTGCTGCTTTTTATTGTTTCATAATGGATGTTCCTCACTCTTAAAAAGGCACTGCGCAGCAAAAATTTATTTACTTGCCACATTGTGTGCTTTAAACTGGCTTAGAAACAACTTCAGAAACTGGATACAAACCAGAATATGTTTTTTTTAAAATGTCTTATTCTTTCTCCCTTCTTCTCATTAGATGTAGACGTTATGTATTAAAATTAAATAAAAATTTAACATCTTCCAGGTGACTGTGGAGGCTCAGATGGCCACTTGCAAGCAGCTCTGGATGTCTGCAGCCAAGAGGGAGGCGGCATTAGCCTAAAAGTAAAGGGATTTGTAGGTCCCTAAGAAAATCTCTTCAAAAACAAATCCCTGGGATCATCATGTGAATACCTAGGAGCATACAACTTTAGCTGGGTTAGATATGCTTAACATATAAATATATATGTTAAATATGTTCTATATGCTATCAGACAATAAAAAAATGTCTATTTATTGCTGAATTTTAATTGCATTTTGTAAAATGCCTCTTCCCCCTTGCTTCACCTTGGCTGGAAGCTCATTGTCCCTTTTCAGACCTTGTGATTAGTTATAAGGGATCATCTTGATGTGCAGGCAGAAAACCTGCCCTGACTGCTCCTCTGTGTTTGAAATGGTCTCTGATTTTTCTGATGCTTTCTTATTAGAAATACTCAGTGTTATAAATCCATATTGTGATATTGGCTTTTGCAAGTATTAGGATGAATATTATATGTTAAATGCTTTTTTGGCTAGGTCTGTACTTTTTCTCTTGCTAGCAAGTTTTAGGTGTAGAAGAATTCTGAATGTTAGAGCTATGCCCCTCTGCACAAAGCAAGAGAACCCCAGAGGGCAATACAGTGGGGCCCAAGCTGTTATCACTGGAAGGACAATGGAGCCCAGACTGTCATCAGCATTGACCACTTGCAGAGAAAGGAAATCCAGCCCAAATAAAATGATGATCAGAAGAAATAAAAACCATATGAAGCATGCTCTGAAGAGGCAGGTTCAGGGCATGACCATGCAAAATGCTTCTTAGCAAAGTTTGAATATGCATTAAACCCTCACAGCAGCAGGGGATAAAAAGAATGTTCCAAAGATATCAGGTGTGTTCCTGGCAATGTGCCAGGGCACCCAGCCGTTTTAACCCTTTGCTTTATTTCCTTTGTCTCCTAATTGTCTTTTTGTTTATATGAAACTTTTTAGAATTTATTAAGAGAGTGAACCTCATTTTTCACACTCAGCACCTGTGCTGGGGCTTTCTAACCAGGTTTTGTCATGTCTGCCTTTTTAGGACTCTTGTCTTAAAAACACTCCTGGCTGCTCACTGTCATTTCCCCTTGGGTGACCGTGAGTGGTTTTTGGGGAAGTAGGGGCAGGTACAGCAGAACTGTTAATCACCAGAATTGTGCTGGTTTCTGCTTATTTTGAGAAATAAGCTGGAGTACGATGCAAGCCCTCCTTCTTCTCTGACTTGGCTCAAATTACTGTGTTAATACTGCTTTGAGGATTTCAGAAACCTGTCTCAGGAGTCTGTAAGAGCTGCTGGCAGATAACAGACCTATCCCGATCACTGCCTGATTTCCTGCTGGCCTTACTTAAGGCTGGAGGTGTAATTTTTTCACATCTTTTCCATGCCCTCAGTGCTGAATTTTGCTTGGGAATCAGTTTCTCCTGTGTGCCTTCACTAACTGGCGTGCCAAACTGCTGTCACAAAACACACGACGGTGACTCTGCAGACTCCTAATTAGATTAAAATCCCTCCAGAAATGGATGCAGTCCCTTTCAGCTTGCCAGCTCCCAGTTACAAAGCGCTGCTTGCACAGAGGCTCAGCACAGGATGTGCAGTGCCTGTATTGACTTGCTGGGAGAAAGTCATGGCTCAAGTTTATCCCAGTGTTGAACTCATTAGTGCTGGGGCTCTTGGGATGGGCCTGTGCAGGGCCAGGAACTGGACTCGGTGATTCTTGGGCGTCCTTTCCTGCATGTACCATGGTCCTACATTCCACAGTTCCATCCTTTTGCTGGGGAGGAGCCGTGGGAATGGAGAACATCAGTGAGGGTTGTGGTGGGCACAGATGGGGCTGGGCAGGGAATCTCACTTTCTCCCTTTCCTAGGAAATGTGTTTGGATTACGAGTTCCTTTGTGTATTAAAGGTTGTGGGATTTCTGCCACGTGAATGATTGCTTTGAGCTTTTTCTTCCTCCTTGGCATGTTTGTGACACTGGCTGCAGGCTTGTGTTGCACCTTGCTATGCAAGTGGTTCATGCAAAGGAAGAAAATAGAAGCAAGTTCCCAATAAATAGTACCGGAAATATTTTTAGAAGCTTGCTGCTTGATCAAATATCACACCCTGTATTCCTCAGCACCTTCTGATGAATAATGAAACAATGCTGGATCTCTGTGCCATGAAAAGGGGGTTATCCAGCCTGGAATCTACCCCTGTTTCCCTGTCTGTTGTGTGATAGTTGCTAATAAAGAACAAAAAATTTTAAAGCTGGCAATGGAACTGCTTCCTGAGTCATAATCCCAGACTGGTTTGGGAACAAAGTTTATCTCCTTACAACCCCTCTGCCATGGACAAGGACACCTTCCCTTAGACCAGGTTGCTCAGGGCACAGAGGTGCATTTGAGATTTTTGTAGAGTTTTTAATGCAGAGAGCTCATTCTGATTTTCCATTGAGTGAGAAATTTTTGTTGTGGAAGTGCCTTTGCAGCCCTCACTGGGGTGGGTTTGGGAAAACCTCCCTTAATGTGTGTCCTGCCAGGAGCTGTGCTGGCTCTGGAAGCAGCTCTCAGAGTTGAGCTACCTCCGAGTAATTTTCCATTTGCATTGCTTGCACTGCTTATTAAACCCCAGCTCTCTAGTGTAAGTGGGTAATAATGGCTTTAGTTAATGAGGCCTTGTTTGTGAATAATTAATTTCCATCTCAGAATCCCAGAGATCTCTGTTAAATGGGTAAGACTGATGATGCTGCTGGTTGGTGTCCTGTTACATAACCATATCTGGGAGGGGGAAATGTATTTATACCTTGGTGAAGAACCTGCTTCAGTGCAAGCTCCTGCTTCTAGAAACACAGATCTGCTGCTTTGAAAAGTTCAGTCTTAAAACATCACAACAGAGCAATTCCTACTTTAAAATTCCGAGTAGATGGGGGAAGACTGATGCCAGAACATGTGAAGTGGCTTTTTAATGTCATTGTGTTCAAGGGCTGTACCAGCCCTTTCCCCCTGCTTTGTCCTGTTTTCTGCAGAGTGGAAGGAATTGCTGTTGTAGCCATGGGAGGTGGGCTGGGATTTGGGAATGATCTGTGTGGGGTGTCCTGACTAATGCCAGGTGGTTTTGAAGCAGTTTCTTACAGAACTAGTTGAATAACTTATTTTTATTTCAGCTTATTAAGATTCCTAATTTGTCTCAAAAAGTTCTTTTTTCTTTAATATTCATGTGGTGGAGATATTGATGGGTTGTGGAATTTTTTAGCGCCATTTATTTAATTTTTTCTTTCAAAGAATCGTGATCATGATACTGAAGCTGAGTATGGTGCATGAAGAGCCCCAAAGTTGCTGTGCTTTATGTAGAAAGTAGAAGTTATTAGTCATGTGGAACAGCTAGTAAACAGTAGAATGAAAATTTTAAATCTTAACGTTATCACTTTGATTATGAATACAAGAATGCTAGTAATAAGGTTTTTCTAAAGGTCCTATTTCTTGAAGTGAAGCAACAGCTGTAATTCCATAAGAAAAGCTGTTACCTGAAATGTGTTTACTGTACTTTAAATAAGATTAAGAAAATGAAAGTATGATAGAAATTGTGTAAGCAAAATATTACTCAAGACTCAGATGTCTTCAATAACCTTTCAGTTTTCTCTGTTGTTTTTGTTTAAATCATATTTTTAAGCAATAAAACCTAGGTAAACACTTCTAATAGGGTTTGCAGGAATCTTTCCATAGTGTGTAACAGTAAAAAATGCAGCCAACACCTAAATCCACAGTATATTTAAGAAATAGGCTTAGAATTAATTTTCTTTCTGATGGGGATGTAATTTCCAGGTACATTCGCAGGCTTCTGTCTGCTGAAATTCCCTTTTCTTTCTGGGAATATAAGACAATCAGTGTTGCCTTGGCGAATGTCTCCCTTGTTAGCTGGTTTTTACCTGTCCAGGTGGGCCTGCTCTACTGTCTGCTTTTTATAGAGCTGTTCAGACATGTGCAGTGAACTTGAATTTACAGCAAAATACTTAGTGCCTCGTGCTGAGTGTCCGTGCAGACATTCTGCTCACAAATTGTGGATTTACCCCAGGGTCTTGCAGAGGTGGTCAGAGATCACTTGGGTGAGCTTCTGTCCGGGTTGGAGGAGCTCATGGGGTCTGGAAGTGCTGATTTAACTGTTCCAGATCATCCCCTCACAATCTTGGTTGGGGTGAGCTCCTGCAAGGAGGAAGCTGCTCACTGAGCAATCCTTGGGAGACCTGATGGATAATTTAAATGCAGCCCTGGTTGCTTGAAATGCATTGATCTTTCACAACACTGTATCATCACAAAAGTGAGCTCAGTGAGGTATCTGTGCCTATAGATAGATTTGTGAGTGGAAATACACTGGGAGATTCTGGGGAGGACTTGTTGCTCCTTTTGGAAATGAATAGTTAATTGTTGGCATGGCGTAAACTTCACTTGCCCTCTGTCAAGCCATGAGGCAAGAAGGGTTTTGCCTTGCACTTTAATACACAAATTAATACGTGAAACACTCCGTGTCTTTTTCTTTGTTGGAATTTTTCAAGCACTGCTGAAAGTTTGTGCAGATGGAATGGTATAGAAGTGGAATTAGGCCAAGCATGTCCTCCTGCCTCACAAGACAAACGCTGGAGGAGGGTAAAGCTGAAGTGTTCCTGAAGGATTTGGTTTCCTTAGGCTTCTGAGAAACCCAAATTCAAGAAAGTATTGAAGTATTTGAGGGATCTGAAGGCTGATTTGCTCAAGCAGGTGTGGGCTTACACTGAAATTACTCCACAGATGTATCTGAGATGATTGAAGTTCCAACCTGTCATTGGTCCTTAAAATCCAGTACCTGCAAGTTCCTGCCAGAGCAACAGGGCTGGTGTCCCCAGCAAGGAGAAGAGAAAGTGCCATAAATGGCATTTTCTCCTTTTTGAGCTTTTAAAATATGTTATGAAAGCTGTCTCCTCTGCAGGAAACCTGGTGTGTCAAATTGGCTGAGCCCTGGCAGATGTTGGAGCTCAAGGCAGGATCTGAGTGCAGGGGCAGCACTGAGTGCTTGGGCAGTGCAGTGGGAAGGCAGAAAATAGCTACTTTATGTGCCAGGAAATTGTTCTGCTCCCCTTCCTCCTCATTTCTCTCCTCCAAATCAATACTGTAACTGGGACAAAAAGGCTTCTAACTTAGGTTTTCTTGTTGCTCTGTTTTTTTTCTTTGTTGGTGGGTTAGTTTTGTGTGGGTTTTTTTGTTGTTTTTTTTTTTAGTTAGAAAAAGCAGCAAAACCCTGATGGCTGAGGTTGAGTTTGGTGTGGTCTGGGTGACATAAGCACCTTTGCCTTTTTAAGAGATTCCCTGGAGAGTCTCAGTCCTGTGCCAGCAGCATCCCTCCACTGAGCATCTCCACTTAGTTGTACCACTGTTCCCTTCCAGAAGTCCTACAGTGTCGTAAAAAACCCTCCAGTTACTCAAAACACAAAACTATGATCCTTGGAAGTAGTTTTTCTGTTTCCTCTATAGAATAATTTGGTTTAATTTTTATTTTTTGCTGCTTTTGCTTTAAATGTGTAGCTCAGCTCACCTGGCCAGGCTCCTCTTGCCCTCAGCACCAGCTGCTCCCTGTGGCACCATTCACCTGACATTAAGGTTTGTAGGAGATTTCTCATTGACTTGCTGGAAACTGGATGAGGCTCTTAAATTATGCATGAGCAGTCTGCTGCCTGCCTGAGTGAGGGATTCTTCACCTGGTGGGGATGGAAGGGATATTTTAAAAGCTCTTGCTGCAGTTTGCAGCCAGGCACCACAAATCTCTCCTGTTCCTGTTTGGCTTTGCAGGATCCCGTTGGGGCATTGGAGTTTATATGCCCAGTCTTGATCTCCAGACTCAGGGCTGAGCTATCAGTTCCCATGGTCATGGGGAGGATGTTCTTGGATGGGACCCTAATAAATATCCCTGAGAAGGGGAAATGACCCTTCAGCCATATGGTTCCTGTGTCTTGCCTCCCAGCGTTCAGCAGCTGGACTCTGGCTGTTCCACCCACGAGTGTCTCTGGGAAGGCAGCACTTTGGTGTCACTGAAAAACTCCCAACAGCCTTGCAGGGTTTGTGTCTGAGGCAGAGACATCCCACAGGATCCAAGCCAGCCTTTCCCAGAATTGAAGGGCAGGTCAGGAGCTCTCCTTAGGTGCTGCTCTGTCCCGTGCAGCAAACGTCCTCTCACGGATGTTCTCCATCCTCAGGGTTGTCTCACCACTTTCTGAAGATGCCAAATCACTCAGAACAGGTCTCATGGCATTTTCTGCACTCCCCTGGGATTTGCCCTCTGAGGATGGTTGGTGTGGCAGCACCCTGGGCAGCATTTCCCTTAGGAAAGCCACACGGTGCTGGGGGCTGCTCAGCAGTTCCTGAGCTGTGGAAGTCTGTTCTGACATAGGAGTGAGGTCAAAGAGGAGAGGGGATCACTGAAGTGGTTCATCTCCCATGGGGAATGGGCCAAATCCAGCTAAAGAGCAGGACAGAGATGCAGGAAGAGCTGGAGACAGTGTCCATGGAATGGTTTGGGTGGAAAGAGACCTCAAAGCCCCTCCAGTGCCACCCCTGTCATGGGCAGAGGCACCTTCCATTGCCCTGGTTGCTCCAAGCCTGGCCTTGGACACTCCCAGTGATCCAGGCTTCTCTGGGAATCTCTGCCAGGGCCTCCCCACCCTTGGAGTGGTGTGTTCATGGCTACAAATCCTGCAATAGCAGTAGTAATAAACTATGGTTTGAGGTTTTCTTTTGTCAGATGGGCAGAATGAATTAAAAACTTGTCATTTACACAAGGCTACAGAATCTGTGCAGGAGCTGATTGCAACAACGCTGGGTTTGTACCCTGTGGTTTGTAGCACCGTTCCCTGCCCTGCTCAAAATGATGAAGTACAGCTCTTGAAATTTCACCATTTTGTTCTATTAGTCATCATTTTTTGCACTAAATATGATTCAAATATTTGCTCTCTTCAGCTGATACTTTCCTCTGAGAAGTTTAATTGTCTAGAAAATAACCTAAGTACATATTTAAGGAAAACAGTCTGTATTTATGCGTTAAGGTTTCAGCTGCTGCAGCACTATTTCTCATATTTAGGCATGTTAGGAGGAGAAATGGTCCTGTAGCTGAAAAAATCCACAGAAAATTAACTCAGTGATGTTGAATGGTGGCACCAGTGCATTTTTTCTGTCTTAGATGAACCATTGCATACTGAGATATTGTACAGTACAGTGTACATGTGCAGTTTTGGGGCACGTGCTTGAAAAGCTGTTCCAGACATGGTTAATGCTCCAGGCAGGGTTTGTTAGCACAGCACTGAGGGGTGGTGGGGTGTTAGTGAGTGACCTGCTGTGTGTGGGGCACAGTGTGGACATTACCACCTGCTCATGGCATTAAAATGAGGCTTGACCTTTATTATAATACAGATTTTAATAGGGTAACATTGAAACTGCTCTGAGTTCCAAGGAATTCTGTAGAGAACATGTTTTCCCTCCCTTAGACATGGCTTTAATAGGCTTCAGGACGCCAGTGAGAGAAAGACTTTGCAACCAAATTATGTCCATGTCTCATATCTAGCAACAGGGAAGGTTGTGCAGAATGACCCAGCAACCCTGGAAGCTGCTGTTGTACAGCTGAGAATGTAAAGGGTGTAACTGAAAGAAGTTGGTTGTAAAAGCAGCAGAGGTGAAGGTTTCATGGAGATGGCATTTAGATGTAGGCCATACAGAACCCTGCATAGGGTTCAGCAGGACATGGCTTGTCTTGATGCTCCTGTGCAAAATAGATTTTTTTTTCTGGGTAGCTCAATCCTAATGCACAAAAATAATGTTCCTTTAACTATATAAAATGAGTAACACGTGGGACTGAATGCAGAAATTAAGAAGCCATCTTTTTCTCTTCTGTGTTAAATTTAACTATTCCTGGTCTTTGCAAAGGCCATGTTGTTCTTTGCAGAGGATGAGATACAAAATTCACCATTGACCTTCTAGTATTGTACAGTTCTCAACTGCCTGGATGGTTCTTAGTTCAATACAGAAATTGTCTTTAATTCTCTTAAATTGTTATGTGCTGCTACTGTCAGGTGTTGAGCAGCTCCTAAATTTCTCTTATGGTGAATAAATGGCATGAAATCCAGGAGACAAGTGTTGTAAATCCCACTGCCATAAATCTTCCGTCCATCCAGGGGAGAAGCTGCCGAGCTCAGAGGTACTGAAGGATTTTGAATAGCTCTGGCACTGGGAATGACTCATTTTAAGATTACAGAGTCTTGGAGCTCTGGAGTCCTTCAATGTTACTGTTTTCTTCAGTCCTGTGCACCACTGCCCACGCTCAATATATGGAAATGTGAATTTTGTGGCTGAAAAACAGGTAGACAAAACCCCAGCAATCTAAACCCTGATGCAAAAAATCAGTAGGGTAATTTTAGGATGAAGAAAACCGTTTAGATACCAAACTCATGCAAGGTAAGAAAAGCATTTTTCACTCTGTTTTATGGCTGATAGCAAATATAGAAAAATCTCTAAGGACTTTTCCTGCAGCTCTTGTCCAGCAATGTGCAGCCTCATTTACCTGCTGCTTATAACTTTGCAACTGGGATTAGCTTTGCAATAACCCGGAATTTTACTGGGATGAGTCTCTCTCCCATCCTTAAACAGAGGCAAAACAAAGAAAATAATTTAATATTTATTTTTTTCTTGCTGTTGTAACCTCAGGATTAAAAGAAAAATTATGTAAAAAATCAGTGAAATCTTCCCAAGAATGCTTTTTGTTACATAGTCACAGACATTTAAAAAATGAGAGAAAGCTGAAGTTTTGCTTGTGGGAAAAATTCCAGATGTATTTGGGGAAAAGCTATGTTTCTCCTGTCTGTGTCACATCTCGTGGTGTTTTCTCAGAGCCACCTGAGCACTGTGAACATGGGTTTGTAGATAGTCTATCACTGAAATAAGAAAAACATTCCTCCCTCTGGATGCAGTAATCTGTAGTGCTGGGAAGTGTAAGCCTTATGATGGAGAAGCCAGCCCAGATATTTTCCTTCAGAGAATGAGGATTGTTTGATTGTGTATATTAAATTTAGAGGATGTTCATTTGCAATTTTGCCACTGTTAGGCAGGATTAGCTTTGTGACTTGCATGGACATTGCCACATCTGTCTAAATAAGTGTGTGTGGGGCTTGAATGACTTTGCTGAATTAATTCTGCTTTCATGGAAGCAATTCCTGAGCCACTGGGACCAAAATGTGGCTGCTGTGCTAAACACTGATGCTTATCTGCCTGGATGTGATTTTGAGATTGCTGCCAAGGGGACTGAGACTCATTCAGATGTTCTGAGACTGTTGGAAACCACAGAGATCACCTGGATGTGTTTTGGACTCCTCTGAGTAGTATTAATAGCAACATTGGTCATGGTCCAGGTAAAGCCTCAGACCTTCTCCAAGGACCTTCTGCTTTTCAGCTTCAAAATTAATATTTCAATGTAATAAGTTTGAGGAATGGTGCCACAGCTTGTGAGGCAGAAGTGGAGCTGTGATTCCAAGGAAATCCTGCATTCCTGATGTGATCTGTGAGGAAAATGCACGTGGTGCTGATTGAAATCAGTGGCTCCTTGGATCAGCTAACTGGGGTAAGGGTTTGTGTGCAAGGACCAGCCAGCCCTGCTGGGATCTGAGCTGTTTTTGAAAGGCTGATGAGAAAAACCTTCATCTTGGAACAAAATATTTGTCTCTCTGGGATACAACTGAGCCACTCATGGGAAAGCAGAACAAGCAGCAGCAATCTGATTTCCAAGGAATGCTCCCTCCCAGCTGAGAGATGTGTGGAGGAGCACGCCTGGCATCCTGCTCCCTGATGGGAGAGTTTCTGTATGAAACTGGGGAGAAGAAGCTGGGATGCTGCAGGATGGAAAGGGGATTCTCTCAGTAGTCGTGTGTCAAGCTGAGTGTCTCCAGGATAGGGCAGGAGCTGCTGCGTCTCTGGTGCATTCCAGGGATTTTGCTTCCCTGTGCCAGGAGGATTTGAGGATGGATGTGGGCACAGGGGCTGTCACTGTGATGGTTCAGCCTTAAAGACTGTTGCCTCACCTCAGAGAGGCCGTGAACTTTCCCCTGTCCATTTTGCTCAAGGAGGAAGATGCAATTCCTGTGTTTTTTCCAGGATTAACCCCCAAAGCCATATCCCATTTCCCAGACTGCCTTTTGTAAGTGTCTCATGAGCACTTCCCACAAACCCTTGGCTCCTGGGAATGGGCAGAGGTTGGAATGGCCTTCTCTTTGTTGGTAGAGAGCTGTGTGATGGGCACCTTTGCCACCTGTATCCTCCCAATTCCTCTTAAAAGTCCTTTGGCCAAGAGCCCCTTCAGTGCTGCTCTCTGATAAAGTTCCTTAAAGGAGGTGTCTCTTCACAACCTGGTTCTTCTGGCAGCCCTCTCCAAATGGGAAAAACTTCTGGGGAAGGAAGCTTCTGGTTCCTTAGTATAATTCATGAGGAATATTTAGTCTTCCTTAGTGGGAACAGCAAGGAATAAAACAGGAAGGAATATTTAGTCTCCCTGGGCTGTGGATCAGAGTGGTCTGGGGGAGCCATTCCATCAGACTGTGTTGCTCTGATGGGTTGTGTTCACTATGCATAGAGCAGAACTTACTCTAGGTGAGTTCCACCACTCCTGTGTCTGTTTCCTGAGGAGCTGCCCGTGGTTCCTGTGCTGGGATGAGCTTCTGTGGCAGAGCACATGGTGACAATGGCAGAGGTTTCTGTTCTTTAAGTTCCAGCTTTAGTACCCAAAGAGACCAGATCAGGAAGAGTCATTAGACTCTAAGCACATATTCATGGGAGGTTTAGTGGATTAAGTGTGCATGGAAGGGAGAGTTCAGTGAGATGAATCCAGCAGGGCAATGAGAGCTGGCCTTGTGGGACTTGGGATTAACAGAGCTGCTCTTGGGCTGGGCTATCAGCACCCGCAGCTGTCCAGCCTGGGACGAGGATCCTGCTTCCCAGTGGGCTGATCCAGGCATCCTGGACACATCCTGGTGTCCAGCTGCAGCAGATGCAGATCCTTAATCATGCTGGCTATGATTCTTCACTGGACATTAAACATATATTTACATCTATCTATGTATCTGTCTACATCTAATCTCACAGAACATCCTGAAGTGGAAGGGACCCACAAGGATCATCAAGTCCAACCCCTGGCCCTGCACAAGCCAGCGGAAATTTTATCTTGGCTTCAGACAAGTGGGACAGCTCCACAAGGGAATTCTGGTCACAGTGGTGTTTTTCGTGTTGCAGCTGAAGATCCTTGGACCAGGAACTTTGTGTTTCTGCAAGGCTAAGGACCCTGATATGATCCAGCAGGAAGGATCAGTTTGGAGTTTCTGGGATTTCAGTCCCTGAACCCCAGGGAAAGGGAAGTGTATTGGTGTAGTATCCTGGTGTGGATTATCTTGGATTATGTGACCCTGCAGCAGGGCTCTTTGTCAGAGCTCACAAAGAAAACCCAAGCTACAGGAAAAGCAGAATCTCAGAGGGCTTTCCCAACCTTAATGGTTCTAGGATTGAGTCAAACCATTCCCCCAGCACTGCCAAAGCCACCACTCACCCTTGTCCCCAGGTGCCACATCCACATGGCTTTGGGCACTTCCAGGAACAGTGATTCCACCACTGCCCTGGGCAGTTCCAACAAGGTGAGGAGTGTTGAGCCTTTTCAGTCTGTTGTCACAGCACCTGTGCTGCTTTATCCACTTTTCCCCAGCCACCAGGGCTGCATCTCAGCCTGTTCTCCTAGCTTTCAGCTATTTTTTTACTAGGGTCACTCTGTTTCTTTGCTGCAGGATATGCCTGCACACATTTCTGCCTCTTTGACAAGCAGGTTTAGCTTCAGAGGCCTGAAAATGGGTCAGCTCACAGCTGTGCCACGAGGTATCTAAAGCCACTGGTTTATTACAGTGTGGTCCCAGTATTTATTTACTTTTTAGCAATGCTGGCAAAAATACAGATATTTTCTGCAAAATTAGGTGCAAGAAGATTTTGTGCAAATACATAATTCCTGTGTATGCTCAGATCTCTTGGGGAGCTGGGACCCTCACCCTGGCTTGGTCCTGCAGTCCCAAATTCTGTTGCTCATTTCAAAACCAGGAGAGATTTAGTGCAGTGGAATGAGCCATTCCCTGTCTGCATGGTCCACTGCATAAACCAGGCCTTGAAGAAGGTTCAGCAAAGACCCAGATTCACTAGGCTGAAACTGTCTGAGAATTTCCATCCAGGGGACAGTGAATATTTTTAAAAAGATAATAATCCTGTGATAATTAAAATAATCCTGTGAGTCCTTTGCTACCAGCACTGTGGACCTCTCTCTGTGCATTGTACCATGCTTTATAAACACTGCTTTTGCAGCTTTATAAAACTGAGGGAGGTTTTCCCCATCTTACCAGGGAGAAGGAATCTGGGGAAATGATTCTGGGATCCTTTATGACACACAGGGAAGCAGAGATTGGTGTCAGTTCAGGATGCCCAAGTTCCAACCTTGGAAAGAATTGCTTGGCTCTGGAAGCTCTCTTGCTCCACGAGTCTTCCTTTCTAATTTTCTTTGCTAAACGTGTATTCAATCTCAAATTAACAGCAATCTGTATTTTTCCCCTCAAGACCTATATCAGAACATTTCCTCCAGGTAAGGATCAGGAGCACAGGTTACACTGCAGATTGCAGTTTTGCCTAAAAGCAGCATTAAATTGAAATACTTACCTCAATTTAGACTTCTAAAACTGGCCTAGCATCATCCTCACCCCTTTTTACTTGCAAAAAGAAGTCTGGGGAGAAGGAGACTTTGAGCTTATCTGGATAATTTTTGTCCAAAATAACTGTTTCAAATAATAAAGCTGTTGTCCTTTTGCAGAAGGGTCATATCTCTTTTGATTGAGATAGAAACCTGCCCCTGGTTAATTTTATTCAATCACCTGAGTGTTTGTTAACCCTGGTCAACTTCACCTGTCTCATGGCATGAAGTATTGTTATTTCTCAGAAAACACCCAGGAGGGATTGAATGTTCTTCAGTTTAAAGAAGCTGCAAAGAGGTTCAAGGAAAATGTCTTGCCTGTGAAATAAATTGGTCAGGAGACAGACTCCCATTTTACACCTTTATTAGAATCCAGCCTTGGGGTGGGGCCCATGGGGTTGCTGCACCACTGCTGCTCCCACACTGGCAGCTCCAAGGCAGCAGCACAACCCAGCTTTACAGCACACACTACAGAGCTGTGGCTCTGTTCTTACGGGAGTAGCCAGGGGGCCTGGCTTTCCAGCTCCTTGTCCAGGGGGGGTCACTCTTTTCCAGTCCTCTGTGGTCATGGCGACCCCTTTTAAGCAGGCTCAGGTGATGCAGGAAGACAGTCTTCCTTGTAGCTTGCTAGGATATGTCTCTTTGGCCTTTTATTTCCTTGTTGGCTCATTGTTTTGGTGTCTGGCATGCCTTAGTTTGCATATGCCTTGGAGCACACGGCCCCTGGGAGCAGCAGCAGTGATTCCCTCCAAGGAAGAGAGGTAGGAGTGTAGGGAGCGGGGTTGTTCCATAGTAACAAGGAACTTACAGGGAAAGGGGGTAGAGGTACATCCTACAGGAGAACTCTTAAAATACTTCAATAACCGGTAAGTAATTAACGTTACTAACAACTATCAGGGTAAACAAGGGTACAACAAACAGGGTTTACAAATGGGACAAGAACATTAACTGTACACAACCGAACGCTTAACAGTATTTTAACTGGGGTGGATTCCTTGGGAGATTTTATTCATGACAGCCTGGTGTTCAAGATGAAGGTTTTATCCCATAAATAGCTAAATCAGAGAGGGTGATGCTGTGGTGGCAGGTTGGAGAGGAAGGTTTGGTTTCCACTGTAACAAGACCTGCCTGGGTAACCGCCCAGAAATGCAAAGCTTAGAATAGCTCAGCACGCAGTGATTTAAAAGCATGTTAATTAGGACATTTATTAATTTGCAGATGTTTCAATTTGGACTGTAGTTTGGAAACAAAGACTTTTCTTTACGACACTTACAAAGAAAATGTTCTTTACTTGTAAAGAAGTGTGGTAAAGTTACAACACTTCACAACACAAGAATGCAATGTTCTCCTCCTGCCACCGGGAGAATGCAGCGTGTGGGAATGGCACCAGAGGGAACAGGCAGGGACTGATCCCAGGAATTCCCCCTGCACAGGAGGCAGAACTTTTTCCCAGCAGTGCCCAGACCTGAACTGAGACCAGAGAGGCTGTGGGGTCTCCTCCCTGGGGATATTCAAGAGCTGTGGCTGTAATCCTGTGCCCTGGGATAGCCCTGCTGGAGCAGGAAGGTGGCACCAGATACCTACTGTGCTCCCTTCAGCCTGACCCATGCTGGGATTCTGTGAGGTAGATTATCTCTGTGAAATTCCTTTGTTCCTCCTGGGGAGGAGTAGGATACCTTTCAGCTTCCCAGGAAGATCCTCAGAGCTGGAACCAAACTCAGGAGTGTGTGCATACTGAGCACCCAGTTCATGTCATCCACTTAGGGCAGCATGGGGGGGAAAGCAAACTAAAGCCCTCATTGCAAATCCTGTACCAATTATCAGCAGTGTTTCTCACTCCTGTCCTTGTCAGATGCTGATATTTTGGATGGAAAAGACAAAATGGAGAAAGTTTTGCATGTTCATCATTATGGGTGTCAGGCGTGAGCAGTTCAACAGCTGTTCTGGAATGTGCAGCTCAAAAAACAGGAGGGGTTTGTAGTGTCAGATATTTGGGTTTTCATTCACTGAAGTAAGTAAGGTAAGGGCTGAGCATGATAAATAATTGAGCTTTCCTCATATAACAGCTCTGAGTGTTTGTTTGGAATATCATAGCTGCAGAATAGATATCAGAGGGAGAGAATCCTCAGTGGGATTAATCAAAATTCTATTTACAGAGTAGTGACTTAGGTTGGAAATGTGTGTAAATGGGGCAAGCATCATGCTCTAAGTTTGTCTTAAGTGTTTAATACAATTGTTCTTTTACTGTGCTTTGTGTTATTACTGTATTATCCAGATTCCTTTGCTTCTGAGATAGCAGGCAGCATCCTTCCTCTGCCCTGTAGAATTACAGCTGGACAAGGGCAGCAGGAGAAGCTGGGACCCCCCCTACTGTCCCGCAGGGCAGGGACATGGGGCTCTGCAGCCTTTAGATGAGCTGAGCATGACAAGTGCTCACTGCTGGAAGTAGGCTGAGCTCCCCTCTCAGACCTAGTTATTTATTGGTTTGTATTTCAAATTAGTGCAAGTCTTCTCTGCCTGACTCTAATTGGAAGGTGCCTGAGGATATGGAAGCTGAAACCATGTCAGCTTGGTCTGACACCAGCTGTAACAATTTCCTCAGGAATAACCCCAAATTTCAGGTGGGTACTGCCTACCATGAAAGCAGCAGGTAATAGCTGTCATCACAGAAGGATTCAGAGCAAGGCATAGTTTAAGATCCATAGATCTATTGCTTGAATTAAATAAAATTCATATTTTTGGCAGCTCTTTGAAATACAATTAGATTAGAAAACATCTGAGGAATAGCTGGACAACAGCCTGCAGACTAATAGAACAATTTTTCTGTATTACTGATCTCCAAAAGACTCCAAAGAAGAAAAGAAGGGGTGTTTAGCGATTAGAATTAAAATTTTGTCTTGGTATAAGAGCCATATAAGGAGCAAATTAAGGATTTTCAATTAGTGTGGTTTTTTCAAGCAGAATTGCCATTTCCAGTGGCTGATCCCTTGAAGAATTTCCAGCCCATTGTGACAACACTCAGCTCCTGTTCATTATGCACAGAGAGCCATTTCCATACCAAATGCCATTGCTGGGCTGTAGTGCCTGCAGTTCCAGGAAAGGAATTACTGCTGGAATTGCCATCCCACAGGCTTTACCTAACCCTAAAACACACAGGTAGATATTTTTTTTTCCATCTGCCAAACAGTGAGGGTACTGACAGCTGGGGTGGAGGTACAGAAATGGTTTTAAAATGCCCGATTCTGTCATGCTGGAACATATCCCAGCTCTGGATTACAAAGCACCATCGATTTATTGGTGGTTAAAAAGAGGTGGCACTAAAATTAGAATTAATTACCATGGATGCAGTTCAATAGTGCTTTGGCATCAGTGCTGGAGAAGTTACTGGGAGAGAAGTTGTAGGATGAAAACTGGGCACAGATACCTCCTCAGCACCAAGACATGTGCAGAGTCCAGTCCTGTGCTGGTTGCCAGGGGAAGAAAGTGAGCTGCCATGCTCAGTTACAGAAACAATTTCATAAAAGTCAGGGAAATAAGTAAGAAAATAACATAAAAGAAAAAATAAATTAAAAAGGAAATTAAACCCACTGTTCTAGTGATGTAATAGAGCTGAAAAAAATAAGCTATCCAAGAAATTTGAATAAATTTGAAACAGGCTTTCAAATAATCCAGCTCATTTCAGCCCATCTTCTTTCTTAGAATCTTTTCTCTAATGAAAACACTTTTCCTGCCATTAGACTAATTTTCACTTTCTGGTTGGCCTGTGCCTCATCCCACTCAGAGAATAATGGGCTCCTCTGTAATTTGAATTTCAGCACCGAGCTTTAGCCGTGCCCAAGACAAATCTAATCGGGGAATCTGCTCTCTGTTACCTGGACTCGAAGGGGAGGAGGCATAAATGTGAAGCATCTCATGTCCCCAGTATAGAATCCTTCCTCACAGCCTCAGCCTGGTCTGTGCTGTCTAAAGGACACTTGCACATGGATCCCTTGGAAGTGAGGAGGTGGCTGGTGCACTTTTTTTACATCCAAGGGAAACTAACCCAAGGACAGAAGCTGTTTGGATGGATGAGTAGCAGTGGACCTGAGATTCCAGCAGGAATCTGGCAAATCCAGATCTGACCATGTTTTGGGGCTGAGCTATATCTCAAACCCAAGGTTTGGCCTCTCCTACTTTGGGTTTTGATGGGTTATTCTCACTCCATTTGTGCTTCAAAGGGTTGACGCATGAACCATTGCATTGAATTCTGTTTGTTTCTGATGGATCATCACTGTCTCTTCTTCTTAATAGCTCATTTTGGGAATTGGATATTTCACCTTAAAGGACCATCATTCCTTTGTGTCTGCCTCCCCGTTTGTCACCTGTGAGGTGCTACCTGCACTGCTTCCTGACATCCAGGGGTGCTTCCCACAGGGCACATCAGACCTCAGCCCTGAAAAATTAAGTGATCAAAGCTGCGTGGGTTTTTATTTTTCCCTTTGGTTTTCAGCTTCTACCAAAGAGTTGTCCCTGGCAAGTCTGATTTTCATAAGATGCCAGCTTTGGTGGTTTACAGGATCAGATGAACCTTCTCATGATTCCATGGGAATGTGGTGATGGAGACAGTGATGCAGTGCAGCCCCGATCAACCCTGCTGGTTGTGTCCCAGATCCAATCCTGCCTGTTCCAGCAGGATATCTGCCTATCCACCAGGTAGGTGTGGTCAGGCTGAATTCCTCACTTGCTGGAGAAGCTAACAGGCTTCCCTAGAAGTGGAGACCCTGTCAGCCTATCATGGGGATGCTTAAGTTCCTCAATTCTGCTACTGATGCTTTCCTAGAAAGACCTCAGTTTAAAGTAACCTGTTACAAAGACACACAACACATGAAAGATTTTCTCCTTTTGACACAAAATTGTTTCCCCCTCATTCACAGAAGCTTACTTTCCAGTGAATCTCTTTTATCAATCTTTTTCCTCTTCTTCTTAAGGCTGCTGTAGTCAGTGATTTTATTCTAAAGCTTAGATTACTTCTGAGAGTAGCTCAGTAACACAGTGTGATTCACCACATTAGAATATGGAAAGGCTGGAAGCCTCTCCTACTGTGTATAATATGACAAGTACAAGTTTTAGATATGGAAAAGGCCTGGTAAACTCTGAATTTTGCTTTAGTATTAGCAATGTAGTGATTAAAACAAGCAGGGGTTTTGCCTCCCTGTCGAACCTATGGTGAAGGTGCAGCTGGCGAAGGGAAAGGGCTGTTTTTAGCTCTGGAGGAGCAACACAAAATGCTGATGTCAGGTTGCCCCACTGGTAGATAGTTCAGCTGGGCAGCCTGGTTTTAGTTGCACTGCTGGAGTCAGCATGGACACCCTGTCTGCCACTATACAGTGCACAAACCTTAGGCAGCAGTGTTCAAGTGACCTGGCTTGGATATCTGCTTTGCCTGCCTGGATTTGGCAAAATGGATGAACCAGTTTCCAGACCAGCTGGGTAATCCCTGCCTGGCACCAGAGAGGTATCAGTTGCACCTCATGACTGTAATTCAGTGTGACACAGCAGTGGTGGCAGCTGATACCTGTTCCCTGTGTCACTGTCCCAGGCAAATCCCTGCTTTCCCTAAGCACTGCCTTGCAGTATTTCAGCAGGGCAAACACAGCTGTGCTGCTGGAGATTCAGGCCTGGACCACTCCCCAAAGATCCAAGGGTACCAGCTGGAAATGAGCAGCCAGTTGTGATACTAGGTTTCATGTGGGGATGGGGAAGGTGGAAAACATCAAGTAGAGGAAAAACTTATTTTATAAGAACTGATAAAATTTTGTCTCTCAGAGGCTTGAACAAATACATTTGAACATAAGAGCAAACTTAATTTTCCTGGAATACTTTAAAATCCATTTGGTGTGTATAAAAATAGTATTCTTTGAAAACATCATGGTTTTTAACTTTATAAAAGGACAGGGAAAACTCACTGCAGTTTGACCTGTACCATCTCTTTAAAATTATCTAGAGTATTTCCAGACTTCTGAAGGTGCCTGTTAGCCTCTGAAGCTTTCCAGGGATTCAAACTCCTGCTTTTCCCTTTTGCTGTCTCTTAGTCTAAGATGATGTGCTTCTAATTCCTTGTCTTCTGTTGTAACAAGCAGCTCTGACTTTTTCTCCTTTGCTTGGAAAACACACAGTTCTGATTTCCTGTCACTAATTTGCGTGCAGTGGTTTGATTTCTCACCATGGCTTTCACTGGGCAGGACTCACCTTCCCCTTTTTCAACCATCCTGCTTTCCTGTTTCTTCTGAAGATGGTGTAAAATAAAGCATTGCTCATCACTTTGCTCCTTTCCTGCCCTTTTGCACCCTGGCTGATTCTTGCTGTTTCCGTGACTGCACAAGGTTAGGCGAAGATGACTCCCACTTAAACCTGACTCTGGAGATCAGTGGGGCCTTACCCTGTGTGTGTGTGCAAGCCTATGAATAAATAATGTCAGATCACTGTTACTTGGATTTCTTTTCCTGCTTTCCTCAAGAATGCAGCGTTTTGAGCCCTGTGGCTAATACTTCAGGTGAGTAGTAGAACTCAAGTTAATAAATAATTGGGGCCAACTGTGCATCAAATCAGTGAAAAGACTGCAGTGACAGATATCTAAAACTTGTCAATGATTGTAAGATTGCTATCTTCTGAAAAGCAATTAACATTTAAAATTGCTGGAAATGGGTGGCAGCTGGGGGTGAGGGGTGCCTGCGTGTTTTTATCAGTAGTTGCTCAAGGACTCCTTCGGATTGTTTTGAAAAATACACCTTGGTCCTGTTCACCTGGCTTCATTCATCAGTCTCGACAGGACACAGATAACAACAAATTATTAAACTTCCAGTGGCTTTGCATTGATTATCTCCCATCTCAAGCCTTCCTGCTACATGCTCCTCAGTTAATTTTCAGTGTAACTCCTAGATAAACAATCATGTAGTTGTTTCAGCTGTGCCTGTGAAAATGGAAGGAATTATTGTAATGCTTCCAGGAATTTCTAAGGCTCTTGGAAGTGAAATTGATGGGGAAAAAAATTGACTGGAGGAAGCTAAAGGAGAGCTGATAACACTGATGGAAATTAAAGAGGGAGGTAGAAAAGACTTAGTCTCTTTCCACAAAGAGGTTAGGGCACAGAGATTTAGGTTACTTTGTACACTTCAGGGATAGTTTATTAAAGCTGAATTATTCAATTACAACAGACTTGATTGAATGAACTGCTTTTTAAAGCGCAAATAACACCTTTGTTTTACACAGACTATGAAATCAACAGCATGAATATTTATAGGAACTTGTTTTGTCTGAATGAAACTGGTTTCAGGTACCACTTGAAACTTGGTTGATTGCTTTTAAAATGAAAAAATAAAATACAAAAACAAATCAACTCACCAGCATGACTTGAGGGAGGAAAAAGTTTAGTTATGTGTGCAAGTGAAGTAACCTGGTTTAGGGCTGATGGGAACAGTTCCCACCTGCCTTCTGTTTTGGGGTGTCGGCAGTGGGGCTGGGTAATACTGTCTCTTAAATTAATAAAAGCTTGTTCTTGGCATCAATCAATCAATTAGGAACTGAATATTGCAGGGGAGCACAGGAATCTGATTTTACCACAAATTACTGGAGTTGCGGCCATTTAGAATTGAAGACACGATAATAACAGGGAGCTCTTGATGAATATCCAACAAGTCACAACCAATGAGTGGGGTTGCTGGGTTTTCAGTTGATTTTGCATTTATAGCAGGAATTTTAACCTACATGCCTTTAGCTGTAATTAATTAATTGATTGCAGGTGGGTTTAGCCAGAAGTTCTCTGAGTGCACAGTGCTTGAGGGGCTGACTCAGAAGTGTCAGCTTTGTGTCATGGTGTGGAAAACTCTCCTGAGGGTTGTAAGCATTTCAAGTGACTGGCCAGGGATTGTTCCTGTCCCATCCCAGAGGAATTCCTCCTGCTGGTTTCCAGCTGCCCTGGGAAGTTGTATCCTCCAGGCCTTGTTAGACTTCTGAGTTTCCATCACTTCCCAGAGCCTGGCTGCTTTCCCTCGACTAACAGGGAAAATCTCCCATCCAGTCCTGTGGCTCCTGTCACTGCTTTAGGCTTCTGAAATGTGCTCCTTCTTTTAAAGCAGGATGTTGGATTTTGTAGATCACCCAGGATGTTTGCCCAGAAATTTTGCCTTCAGTTTTGACTTGTAAATTTTCTGAGTATTCCCAGAAAGAGCTGATACAATTTTGTGTAATTCTGAAAATCTCACAGTTTTGGAACAGTTGCAAAGGATTGCTGTGGTGATTGTAGAATCCTGGAATGGTTTGGGTTGCAAGGACCTTAAAGTCCATCCAGTGCCACCCCTGCCATGGCAGGGACACCTTCCACTGTCCCAGGCTGCTCCAAGCCCTTTCCAACCTGGCCTTGGGCACTGCCAGGGATCCAGGGGCAGCCTCTGAAAACCTGTACCAGGGTGTCCCCGCTCTCAAAGACAACAATTTCTTCCCAATATCCAATCCAACTCTACTCTCTGTCAGAGTGAAGCCATTCCCCCTTGTCCTCTCACACCAGGCATTTGTCCCAAGCCTCTGCTCATCTTTCTTGTTGGCTCCTTCAGATACTGGAAGGCCATAATTAGTTCATCCCTAATGAACCAAACCAGCCCCTTCTAGGCCCTTGGTCTTTAGTGCAAAGGTGTTTTTGAGCTGCTGGATTTTCAGACCTCTCAACACTGACCCCTGAAAGGAATATCCCTCCCAGGCCCTCCTAGGCTGTGCTCTCTGGTGCTGGCAGAAGGACCCAGCATTTCCACCAAGCTTAGCTAATAAGGGTCAAATTTAAGTCTAATATCTCTCAGAGCTCCCCATCCCCACCAGTGCAGTGTCTTTCCCATGGATGTTTCCCTCTGCTATGTGTCTGGGGAGGATTAAGAGCTAAAGAAACCTGCTAATTACTTAGTGGGATCAGCATCTACTAATGAGCTGGGGTGCAACAGTCCAGCACCAGTCTGTAACAAATCGGCCTGCAGATAATTTGCTCAGAGCAGATTTTTGTCTGGGTGAGCCAGATCCATGATTCACTTGAAGCAGTCACCTATTTAATGGCATTAACAGGAAGGGTTTCACTTCCAGCAGGAGAAAACCCCTTAGGCACTGGCTCCTGTTTCTGGCACAGAGACTGCAGCCCTCCTCTGGACCAGTCTTAAGAGGGTTTGGGGTTTATCTGGAGAGAGAAATAAATTAAAGGTGGTGATGTGAAGGTTGATCCTTTGAACATTTTTGTTGGCACCACTGACTGCAGGTGGAGTGTGGGTCAACATCTTCCAGTTCTAGACCTTGATCATACCATTAATGTCCAAAGAAAGAAGATGGGAAAATGTTTCTCTCATGTTGATTTTAAAAAACAGTTTGTCACCTTGATGCTTAAATATCAGCTTATTAATGGTATGGCAAAAAAACAGATGGGGGTCATGTTTCCCACGCCTCCAGAGGACTGCTGGATTCCCAGTGCACTTTGATGATGGAAACTGGGCTAAAAGAGAAGTAGGAGGCCCACATGCTGTCCAAGCATTGTGAGAGCTATTATCCAACTAGATTATTACCAGCCAGTTCCAGAGAGAAGGCAGTAAACCCCCTATTTATAAGGACTATTCCTGTAGAAAAATGTAATTTGTAGCACTACATGGGCTAATTACAGTTCTTGAAAATCCAAACAATTCAGGAACACTTGGCTTAAGAAAAGAAGCATTAAGAACTTAACACTTCAAGCTGTCAGAGTAGTGACCCAGGAAAAGCAGAGAAAACGGAGTTTGGTCCTGCCTTAGCCATCTGCAGGTTCTGGGGATTTCTGTCTTGTGCTGTAACAAATGGAGAACCCACTGCAAGCACTTTTGAAGGCCGCAAAAAATCAGCATATGTAAAAAAAAAAAAAAAGTAAATAATTCAAACATTAAATTAAATGCCTCTGATGCTTTGTTATTTCATGCCTAGTTAGGCTGAGCTTGTCATAACCTCTAAAAAAGCTTTTGACTTCTAATACTAAATAGAAATTCAAGTATTTGTGTAGCTATTACATCTCATATGGTAATATTTCTGTGTAGTTCACTGTTATATTAATTGATATAAAAAACTGATAATACAAGAGGTGAATAATTAAAAGCTCAGATCTATATTTCTCTTACCCAGGGAAATCTTTGCCAGAGGCAGCATTAGTATTTCAAGTCAATCTCCTATCCCAGTAGCATATTTGGAGAGCTGAAGATGCAGTGAGCTGAGCTCTTTTATTTCTTAGTACAGGGAGATGGCCACACTCCAAAGTGTGAGCATACTCCAAGTGCTAGAACAGCAGGATGAAAGAACCTTTTCCTATTTTTAGTTGGCTTTTTTTCCCCCAGTGAGCCATATCCAGCTCGGGGAAAAGCTTAAAACTGGAAAAAAACCTTGTGGTATCAGCCACGCTTCTCCTGGCACTTTATAGTGTGTGATATAGGGTGCATGAAGGTCAGCGATCCCACACCTCTCAGATCTTTTCCAAGCAATTTGTAATCTCTTGTAAAAAACATCTCTCTTTCTGGGCAGAAACACATCTTACTGCAGGGCTCACACTGCCTTCGAAAGGCTCTGTAGGAGCAGCGATCCTATCTGGCTTACACGCTTGTATCTCCTTTTTTCCCTCGTGTATCAGCTGGGGAGACTAAATTCTGAGTTCCTAGAGATGAGTAAAACCAGAAAACCCCTGAGAAGGTTGGGAGGGGCTTTGAGGCACTGTGATACTTTTGGGAGAAGATAGTACAAAGTAATTTCTTTTTGATGTTATTAAAATACCTTTTTTTTTCTTTTGCTGTCTCCTTATGATGGATGTTGAGCTGGGTCAGAAGTCCAAACTTCCCACAACAGTACCCTATGGAGTTGTGAAGATTTCTATCAAATTAAATTCCTTGTTCTTTCCTGTTGCTTATTGCTCCTATAAATGTCATTCCAGGAAGCTCTACATACTTGAGCCATGTCAAAAACACATATGTAAGTTATGTGCACCATAGGTCAGTTCTCGTTCTGTTTGCTCTCAATCTTTTATCTCCCTGCACAGAAAACCCTCTAAGGAATATTCATATTGTCTAACTTGGCATTAAAATAAACACTTCAGCTTCATTACTTTCACACAGTTGATTTAAATACTTGAAGTTACTGATGAATTCTAAATTATGTTCAGCTGCACAGAAGCTTTACTGAAATTTTATAGGACTGGAGTTTGGGACGATGGCATTAACTAAAGCCATTTATTGTTCAAGAAATGGTGTTTGATGGAAAACATTAATGTAAAAGGCAACTGATGGCTTTAGAGGGTCCGGCACACATATTCTGTGACAGATGCCTGGGAGATCCTGCTGCCAGAACACAAATAAATGCTTATTATAAATTTCAGGGAATGAGTGTTTGCTGCTGCTCACCACAGCTGCAGAGTGTCTGTGGGCAGTTCCAAGGCTGGTAATGTATTAAGGCTCCTTTTCCAAAGAAAGGAAACAAGGAATGGCTCACTCAGATTGTTTCATATCCATCAACTTGAGCAAAGGACTAAGTGTGAAGTCTCGTTTCCCTGTTCCCTGCTCCTGGCTGGAGCTCACAAGAGTTGTTCCCTGTGCCAAAGCTGTCTTAGAACATCAGACTGACCCGTTTCCATCCAGTCCTTACTTACCTTTGCTATTTCTGCTAATGAAATTATGCTTTCCCACTGCAGTAGCCTTTTCTCTGTCCTGGGAAACAAATTTTTAAAAATAACACTGATACATTTTATGCCATTACAAATAAGTGAGTGAAGGTGAAGAGGGACACTTGATATATGTGTAGTTGACACATTTGATACATGAAGTTTTGCTGCATTTTAGGACATTGTAGCTTCATTCAGAAGCTCACTGCCTCAAGGAGCCAAAGTTCATCACTCTTTACAACACTTTTTTCAGCCTCTGAAATGCATCAAGGGCACCACAGTGGTTGTTTATTGTGCTGTGAAAAGGAATCAATTTTTATAATGCAGTTACAGCAATTGGGGTGTCTCAAGGCAGTTCTTAGCACTCTATTGCAGTCACACATTGGAGAATTTGGGTTTCAGAAGCTTTAAAAAAACAGAACAAAACAACCCAACCCAAAAATGCCCTACAAAATAAAAACCCCCAAAAATCTGCTCCAAACCAAACAAAAACCCCGAACAAACCATCCTGGCTGACAAAATCTGGTGATCTCAATGTATGGACTATTCTTCTATGAGGAAAAGGCAGCATAAGGGTTGGTTTGGAGAGCTTAATCAGGAATTGGACCAACACTGCAGCTCTTGGCATCCAAAACTGGGTCTGCTGCTCTTCTTTATTTTAATAAAATAAAGCAGTTTCCTTTGGATCTCCCACAGCTGGTTCTGATCTTAGGCTCACTGATTGAGTCCTGTAGTTGTATGAATTTTGAAAAGATTTTCATCTTTAAACCTCAAAAATCCCTTGAATTTCTAGGTGTTTTCATAAATACTCAAGTAATTTTCCTTAATTTCCTCAGAGTTTTTTTGTTCTCATGGCACTTTCAAGCAGAATTTTCTGAATGGACATAAAAGTTTCCGAACCACAGTGCATAAAATCATCACACAGACCTTACTGCTTCTGAAGTGATGATTTGATGTACCCACTTTTGCCATGCTAAAAACATTTCTGTCTGAGAAGGCCCAAACTGGTCCTGGAAAGATGAATGAATGTGCTTAATTCACATGTGCTGGCTTTCTGGGTCTGTCCTACCTGACCACGAGGAGCTCGTAGGATGTGCTGCTTGAAAAGATCAGAGTTTTAAAGCAGATACTGTTGATTGCTCCCTCCTGGTTTCCGATGAATAGAAAGAATAATTTCCTTGTGTTTCTCTGGGCATTGGTGAGAGCCTCAAATTACCAGAAGGGCTCAGAGGAGTGCTGGGATAGTGACTTGGGGTAACCTCCAGAAGGTTTGTGTGTTAACTAAAATTCGGGTTTGGAAGCTGTTGGTAGATGGTCTTTGGTCATCTGGTCAGGAGAAAAGCTGAGCAACGCTGGAGTGCTGGGACAGCCATTTGGGATAACTTCTAGGAGGTTTTGCATCGGGTTTACTAAAATTTGTGTTTGGAAGCTGTTGGTAGGTGGTTTTTGGTCATCTGGTCAGGAGGAAGGATGAGGCCCTGCCCTGCTGGGGGGATTTTGTCATTTGTGTCGTGCCGTGGGATGTTCCAGTGCCGTAACTGCGGCTGGAAATGAGCAGGAGGTGCTGAATGAACCTCGCCTCCAGCTCGGAGGGCTTGGTTGTGATTTTCCTGATAGCACTGCTATTTATTCCCTCTGGCACGCAGCTGCCGTGTCTGAGCAGGGATCTCTTCCGAAGGCAGACATTGCCCTCTCCTGGATCCTGCAGGAACCGTGGAAAAGTGCCAGCCTCCCGAAATCCATCCCTTTGTCCGCCGTGCTTGCATCACTTGGCAGCTTTGATGAAGCACGAGAATTTAATGGAACGTGTCTGCTGAGAGAACGGCGTTTTGGGGTGACAAAATGATTGAATTCAAAGCGTTGTCTTAGCAAAACTCATCCAACAAGGGACTCGCTGTTGACTCACCAGCAGGGCTGTTTTTAATGGAGTGCTGCTTCAAGAAACATTGCTTTTAGCAGAAAACAATCGGTTCATCTGCCTCCCTTCAGCAGGTGCTTCGTGTGAGAAAATACTCAACTTACAGAAAGTTTAATAAGATCCTTGGGGTTGTGGAGCATATACACACTATAAATACCCTTCAATTAAACAGGTAGGGCTTTGAGGCTTCACATTCGGATGTTTTGCTGAATATCTAGCTTTCTATTTTAGAATTAACTTTAACTAGTGGACTAAAAATATTTGCTGTAGACTGTGTTAAGATCTCTTTCTGCGGAGGAAGAAAAAAATCTGTTATAGGTAAGAGAAGTGTTTAGAAGATGATTACAATATTCTTCTGAAACATCTTTTATTGAAACCTGCCAGGTTGTTTAACTTCTGAAGAACCTGGGCTTGGTGAATAGCCTTCAATCAGCAGCTGAACAAAAGAACTGCTTTAACAGCAGCTTTTTTGTACTATAAAGGGGGGAAATAGCACTTCAGCTGTTCCCTGAGTCTACTGAGAAGCTGTGTCTGTTTCATTCAGGATTTCTGGTACTTGGGACAGAAGTTTATTCTGATACAGTGGGATCTCACTGGTTTGCTCCGTTCTAGTTTGAAAATATCTGACATTTTCATACTGACTTAAGTAGCGCAAAGTGAGTACTTGTAAAAACCTCCACAGACACTTTGATACAGGAGTTGCTTCTGTTAGAACAAAATGCTCCCACATCTGATCCTGCTCCAAGTGGCAGGAGAAGGGAGGGTGGGAGTAGAGTGGAAGCAACAAAGCCCTTCATAACCACATTTCTAATTTTGAGATCACCAAAAATAGCCACAAAGACAACATGGTGAGATAGTCTTTGTACTGGACATCCCTAAGCTATTAAAAACCAAACAAATAAACAAACAAAAAAAAAAACCAACCAAAAAACCCAACAAACCCAAACAAAAAATCCCCCACAAAAATCAGCAAAACAAACCAAACAAACCTGAAGCTAATCTCCAAAACCTTCTACCTTTGCATCCAGACAGATTTTATGTGTATCCTGTTTGCTGCAAACCTCTCTCCTTGCACCATCCATCTGCAGGGACTATACCTCTTAAAGGCAGGATTTTTGGCCAGCCAGTTGCAGTATCATCATGCTGAATTTCTCTGTTTCTATATGACTCATTCACCTCTTAATCTATGAGGTTTCATAGTTTTATGTACAGCAATTCTTTCTAAAATGTAGTCACAGGTTTTTATTAACCTTTTATAGCAAGGATCATCATGAATGAATGGTCTGGCATTGTATGAGCTACTGCCACTGAAAGCTTTGAAACCTCACCCTAAATTCTACATTTAAGCTATCTAATACATTCACTGAACCCTTAAGACTTAGACAGACACATCCTATGGAACTAATTTTTACTTAGAAGCAAATTTTTAAACTGTTTGCCATTTACAGCTGTTATTTTCATCTAGAAAAAGATCATCCCATACAAGTTACAGCAGGTTCCACTTTTTGCTTGTTTGTTTATCAGAATGCTTTTTAACCCTGTGCAGGCAAATACTGTTACCATCAGCTTTTTAAATCAGTCAGGGCTGTGATATTTCAGGGTAGAAAGCACTGAGAAAAGGATGAGCTCCTGCCTAAAGCTTGGTCTTTTTCATCCTTTTATGTTTATTTAAAAATTCCCGTTTTGTTCATTTTGGTTTTGCACCTTTCCTGCCTCCAAGAAGTTAGGATAGAGGTTGATCCTAAGCCAGGTCTGCTGTTGTTAATAGATTGTATTCCCAAAATAAAGCATCTGGCAATAACTGCTTGAAGAGTACTGAGAAATAGTGAAAGCTCTTAAGTTTTGTCTAAAGTCATCCAAACACTCATCAAAAGATATGGCCCTGAGGAAGGCAAGCCACATCTCATTAATAAGAACTGCTGAATAAGTTCTGGATCACGTGTGTGGATTCAGATGTGACTGTGAGATGCTCACGGTGCCTGTGGAGCACTGAGCTGGGATCCTGTGCATGGCCTTGATAACAAATATTTAATTTGAGTAGAGTGGAAGGCAAGGCAGCTCTCATTATCCAGTGAGTCAGGCTGCTATAAATACCCCTCAGCCCAGGCAGACTTGTGCCATATTGTATCAGTGTCTGAATGCAGAGCGGGTGAGAACTGACTCATTTTGGTGACTCACGGCAGACCTGGTGCTCTGCAGGATCTGATCTGCTGGAGGGGTGCTGGGAAAGCTGCAAGGACCAGGGAAGCAGGGCTTTGTAAGGAGCCAGGGGATGGCCTGGTTTGTTGGGAGCAGGGGATGCTGGGGCTTGTCAGAAGGAGGGAATGTTGTGGTTTTGAGGGAGCAGGGGATGCTTTGGTTTTGAGGATGCTGGGGTTTGTCTACAGAAGATATAATTTCTGAGCCCATTTTTGTCCTCAGTGTGAGTCGTTCTGTGGCCATCTGGCCCTTCCCGAGGTGCTGAACTCACCCCTTCACTTGCTACAGGAATAGTTAGGGTTGAAATCCATCCTCCTGAGAGGAGGAACCTGGGCTTCCCTGGGCTTTGGCAGTGCCTGTGGTGCTCCAGAGTTGTACCAGCCCAGCAGCTGGGTTGTCCCACCAAGGCAGTTCCTGTTGTTACAGCAACAAGGTGATTCCTCTTTGATTGTGACAAAGCAGAGCCATTGCACTTTGAATCATTTTGCATTTCATGCAGACCTGCTCCCTCAGCGTGAATATATATTACTGCAACATGACTGTTCCTGAAACACACATTGCCCTGGATTAAAATGCAGCCCTCTGTTTTTCCCCACTTTATTGTCATGGAATAATGATAGCATTATAGAGAGTTTCAAGACTTATTATTTCACATACACTAACAGTTTAAATTAAAGACTAAAACCTGAACCACCTACATTAATAGCTTGCCACCATTCCATTTTATTTTTAAAGCCTCCTTTATATTTCTGCCTCTAATTATACTTTCTGGAGAAGCTCCCCAGACTGGTAATGAAGTGTTCACCAGATATTGAGAAAGCAGAGATCAGCTCAGAGCTGCTGGCAAGTATGTTGTGTTCTGCTTATGAGGGATGACTCACGCTTGGCATTTAATTTTCCTTATTGCCAAAACCATCCTTGCCCAAATTCAAGCAGGCAGAACATTCAGTAGCTACCTCAGGCTTGATGGAACTGCCTTTATTTCTCCTTTTGCCTTTCTTCCCCAAACTGACCAGGCTGTACCTTCTCCCAGAGTAGATGGCTGTGCTTCAGACAGCATTCAGCTCCCCTTTTGGTCTCCCAGAGAAAACCTGGTGTGACTAATGGAGGATGGATGGATTGCTTGTAAATTTAGTCCCAACACCAGCAGGATTCTTCCCATAAAGATAGAAATGATCTCATGACAGATCACTACAGAAATTACAGTATCATTAAGGTTGGAAAAAACCTTTAGGATCAAGTCCAACCATTAATCCAAAATAGTTTCACTAAGCCAGGGTTTGAGCAGTGAGGCTTTGGACTCTGCACCAAACACTTAAGAAAGCTTCTCTTGCCTGCAACAGCTTGGGTCTGAGTCTGTAGATTTAGATATTTAGCTGTTTGCTTAAAAAATAAAATGCCCATGTTACCCATGTCTATTAAACTCCAAACTGGGCTGAGAAGCTTTTCAGATGTAAAGCATATATTGTGCCTAAGCTGACCCCATTAGCCTTGGCTGATGAAACTTTCTTTCCATGTTTACTTAGGATTTTGTGTCCCAGTTCTTGCAGGGCATGCAGTGCTGATTTAAAAGAAAAACCCCATCTTTCCTCCTTTGCCATCCCTCTCAAGGCATGACCTTCATCCCTCTCCCCCTCTGCTGTAGCACTAAACAGGGCTTTTTGTAGGATTTCTCAGCTTGCTGGGATGCTTCGGGAGCTGTCACCTTTGTTCTGCCCATGGCTTTCTCCCAGCAGCCTTATCCCAGCAGCCTTAGGAAATGCTGATTTTGTCCTATATAAGCAATCCACATATATCTTTGTAATCTTCCTCAGCACTGAAACATTTAGACTGTCTTGCAGACATTAAAAGTTCTTTGATTTGAACGTTCCCATTCTAAGTGTGTCAGCTCTCAGCCTGGACCCATCCAAAGGCAGAGGGATGTGCTTCTCTCACAAAGCTTCTTCTTTTGTGTGCTTCTCTCACGAAGCCTAGAAGGGTACAGATCCACTTTATTATCTGAAATATAGGGCTAAATATGAGGAATTAATTTCTTTTTGTTTTCTCCATTAGTTTTTAGGCATAAAGAAAAACTATCACTAAGAAATAGCTTTTTTATGAGGCTGAGGGGTCACATGTCTTGGAACCAGCTGGATAGTACATCATAATTGTATTAGCATTGTCAGAAAACTATTGCTGGTTGCTCTGATATACTTGCAGCTAGTTCTAGATTTTGATTGTATTTAAGTTAGGCTAAAATTAATATTTTTCTGGAGCAAACATTACAAGAAATGTCATTTATTATTCAATAAATTGGAAGCTAATTAGCTTTTTTTCCAGCAACACAATTATTCTTTGAAACATCTTTAAATACATTTTTAAAAGAAAAAACCCTGCCCTGTCTGGTGGAGCAGGGATTAATAGGGATGATTTTCTGAAGTTCAGCTGAAATCCTCCAGCTCTGCAAACAGAACAGATTTACCTGCTACAGTTTTGATGCTGCCTCCAGAGCCATCTGTCTCCCTCTTGATTGATGATGGTGGCACATTGCCCTGCTCCCCATTCCCCACTGAGAACCCCAAAGGCATTTATGTGTCTGCAAGTTATATCCCAATAATCTGTTTGGTGAAGTTCCTTTCAGCATTTTTTTTAATGGGCCTTCAATCATCCTCCTCCTGTGAGGAAGAAAAACATTGAACCTGCTATGAAAAACAATTTTGTTGGGTCTTTTCTTTGCAAAGGGCAACTGTGTGGGGCAAGGCTCTCAAAAGAATTGAGGATTTTAGAGGGAGAATGAGAAGCAGTCATTTACCCTCTCCTGGAATCACAGCTTTTGACATCAAAGTGAGGCTGCTTAAGAGAATAGAAATATTTTTTCTTGTAAAGCAGAGTGGAATTTTGCATCGCCCTGTCCTAGAAGGTGTTTGATACTGAGTCCATTCAGATTTCAAAGACATCATGGATGAAAAATGTACCCAAGCTTATTAACTTCTTAGATTCTCCCGTGGTTGAGGACTCACTGAACTGTAAGTTCTTGGGAACACAGAAGTATCAGAATATGATTAAATTGCAGAACTGTTCAGTGTAAGTGACCTTGGACAGCATCTAGTCCAGCCTCATGCTCAAAGTCAGATCCACCTGGACCAGTTTACTCAGGTACTGTCCAGTGAGGTCTTGAAAACCCCAAAAGCTGAAGGTTTCATAACTGCCCTGGGGCTCTGTTGAAGTGGTTTGTCATCCTAAGAAGGAAAAAAGGACTTTTTAGTCAGGAGTTCCCTGTGCCCATCTGGCTTCTGTCCCAGTCTGGCTTCTGTCCCAGTCCCCATCCTCAGTCACCTCCTCTCAGGTACCCCAAAGCTGCTGCTGCCTCCAGGCCAAACAGTCCACATTTCCTTCCTTTCTGTCCCATTCCCTGGTGGGGGTCTGTGACAGGTGGGGTCTGCTGAGCAAAACTGGCCTTGCCAAGCAGCAGATCTCCTCAGGGATTGTTTTATCAAGGCTTTTATTCTGAGAGCCCATATCAGAAAGAAAGGTCAAGAACTTTGTATTTTCATTGCTTTTTATTAAAAAAATTTAAAGTTCTTGCTGAGATTTTTGGTGAGGTGCTTGGTTTTTGGGTTTTTTTTTTTGTTTGGTTTGATTTGTTGGTTTGTTTTGTTTTGTATTTTTTTTTTCCTGGTTGGTTGTTTTAATAATAATAGATGGTGAAGTTGAGTACTCTTCTGATACTTGGTGATTTTCAAATCACCAAACTGGTGTGTCCTCATGACGTGGTTCCTGCTAAGGACGTTCTCTGCTGATCCACAATACAAATATACAACAAATTGTTTCATAACCTGATGTTCTGTTTTCAGATATTTGCATGGGAAAGAGACTAATTGCTTTAGACAAACTGCTGTTCAAGAAACTTATGGCTAAAATTTGTTATAATGTTTCTATGGTTTCTACTCCTACAGAATTGTGCACTCTATATAAGAACTGCTTTGAAAGTGTTTTCATGTTGAATTTCATTACAAGTAGAACAAATATGACACTACTATATTCTAATTGTATTGTTAATTATGCCCTAAAAAAGTTCTGATGTGTACACTAAACTCAAAATTTGATATGTACTTCATGTTTAATTCCCAAAATCACTTCTTGTAGTATGCACTGTTGGTAGCTGCTGTCTCTGAAGGAGAATTGGAATGGGATAAAGACACAGGATTGCTCCTATATTAATTCTTCTGGCATAGTATTGGAATTTCTGGCATTGTTTCAAGCCATTTCTGCTTATAAAGGAACAGTTACAAAAAATTCCATGGCTAGACCCTGTCCCTGCAAACTTTTCAAGATGCTTCCCTTGGTTGAACTGCTCAGTATCTCAAATTTCTGTTTGAAACAGGAAAGTCTGCTGCAGCTGTCCAATTTCTGGGGATTTAACAGCAGAGCTGTCCTAATTGCTTTTGTTGGTCTGAAAGGTCATTTAAATCACTTAAATATGCTTGTAATGTTTATAACCAAAGAGGGCTGTGCAACTATGAATAAAAAAGAGATGCAGTAGATGGCATATTAAAAAAAACCCCTCACATGTAGAGGCTTTTAGGATTATTCTGGCAGAGCCCAGCTGGAAGGCCCTGCATTCCCAAGGTCATCAGTACCCAGCGTGGCTGGTGTCCAGCAGGCTCTGGGATGAGGGACTGGCCATGCTCCAGGAGCAGCTGCTGGCCAGCCCAGAGCTGCTGCCAGCAAATGGAGCCGGCAAAGGGCCCTTGAGGGGGCTTTTGTGTCTACAAGAGTGTGTTCTGTACTCCTCTGTGAGCCACAGACTCTTCTGTGTGCAGACTTGAGTGCTGCTGCCTCTCATGCCCCGAGTTCCACGGGCACAAGGGGTTTGTTTGTGGAGGCTTGTGCAGGGGGACCTTGAGAGGATGGAGAGTTGATTTTTCATTTGTTCTTAATTCACCACAATAATCTGTCCTGGTGCAATGGGGTTGCTCAGCCTGGAGCAAAGGAGACTCAGGAGGGACCTTGTGAATTGGCACAACTCCCTGACAGGAGGGGGCAGCCAGGGGTGTCAGGCTTTGTTCCCAGGGAACAGAGGAACAGCCTCAAATTGTGCCAGTGGGAGTTCTGGTTGAAGATCAGGAAACATTTCTTCACTGAAAGAGGAGTAAAACATTGGCACAAGCTGCCCAGGGCAGTGGGGGAATCCTCATCCCTGGAAGAGCTCAAGAAATGGACAAGTGTTGCACTGGGAGACGTGGCTTACTGGGTGTGAGGTTTTTTTGATCCAAGGTTGATCCTGGAGGTCTCTTCCTGCCCTCTTAACTCTGTATTAGAAGCTCCAGAGAATTAGCACTGACATCTACATGCTTGATTTAGAGCTAAACTTACTATTAAACTAATATTAAAATTATTATTAAACCGAAGAGTTCTGGTGGAAAAGATTAATCATGTTTCAGGTATTGCTAGGAGTTGTGGTTTGCATGAAGATCTTATCCCAGTCATAATTTGCATTATGAAAATGAACAAAAGTTGGGGAAGAGCACGAGGGTTGGCAAAGGGAATCTTCTACCAGAGTGGGAAAATCCAAAATATATTCCAACAGTTATCACTATCCACAGTTCTGTATAATTTGGACCTAAACAGGTGTTAGTGAATTTAAATACTTGTTAAAAAAACGTATTAGTGTGTAGTGAAAAAATGCTGGTGAAAAGAAACTTTGAGACTTAAATTCCTTTCAATTTGAGCTGTATTAAACATGGGCTGTTGCCGTCTCCCCACTCCCTCTGAAGTACAGGGTAAATAAATACTGTGTGTGGGTCTGTGCTGCCCAGAAGAGCTGGGTGGGCAGGGAGAGGAGGCAGCCTGGCTTGGCTTGTTGGTGTGGTGGGATGGGCTCTTGGGGGGAAAGTGTTTGGATGGATGTCTCAAAGCAGAGTGCTGTGGGTTTGTTGTTGCAGCTCTGAGCAGCACATGCTGAGGCACATGTTGTTTGCATTCTGGTGTTCAGCTGACTCATCTCAAATCACTCTGGTTGCAGGAGAATGCAGGGACTGAGAGCATACATTGAATATCGGTGCTTTTGAGTGTTTTAGGCAATACAAGTGGGTTTTTTTAAACTTCCATTGTCTTGGAATTGTCAAAAAGTACCTGTTTTAAATGTCATAATTCTGCAGATTCAGCTGTCTGTCCCCTGCTTTTTCTGCAGGTAACAGATGGGAATATTCCAGATGCTTTTCCATGTGCAGCAGCTCCAGTTTTCTTGCCCACCACACAGGTTCTATATGTTTGTCATGTATTGATTGACAGGGTTTTTTCTCCTGAGAAATCCCATTTGGCTATCCCACTGCTCTCCTTCTGTAAGTTATAACTTCAAGTGCAGCTTCACTGTGAGCTCTTATCTTCCTGCATTCCTCCAGTACTGAAATTCATTCCTCATTGCCCAGAGAAGCTGTGGCTGCCCCTGGGTCCCTGGAAGTGTCCAAGGCCAGGTTGGAGCCACCTGGGACACTGGAAAGGGCCACTGCCCATGGTGGAACTGGATAGGCTTTAAGGTCCCTTCCAACCTAAATCATCCTATGATTCTGTGATTATTCCACTGAAAAGTTCTTATTTGAAATTACTGACCTGATGGCCCTATATCAGCAAACAGCACCAAACTGGTGTGACTGGTGTTCAGGACCTTCTGAACATTTCAGAAGATCCCTTTGCTGACCTTCCTCTAAGTTTAAAATACATTTTAAAAACAAATAAAACAAATGTGTGACTTAGAGGTGTCCCTTGGAGCACGGGAACCAAGTGGCTCGAGACCTCAGCTGGGATTTCGTTATCTCATCCTCTTATTCTCACATAAGCTTGTTGGGAATTTAAATTCTGTGATAATTCTGCTCCAGTCAGCACTGCATCCATGGAATATCCAACTGGGTTTTGGTTTATATTTACCCTGTTGAAAGAGGTGGCACTGGTGTCTGTATTAACATATTGACAGATTTATTGACATCAGTTGTCTTCAGTCTTGCCTGTTTAATTAATAAAATTGATCTGCTGAACATCTAGCTAATAATTCTGGTGCAAATATTGCAGCTAGTCTTGTTACAAAAATGGAGCTTCAGTCTCTTAGTGTGGAATCTGCCATGAGTCTGGTTGCCAAAATAATTTCATGATCGTTAATTTGTGGCTTTTGCTTCATCTGAAATTCTTAAGCTGGATTTTTATTGCAACAATTAAGGACAAAATAGTTAAAATTCCTTCACAGAAAATAAATGCAAAGTAATAATCATAAAATCCCAGCTTATTTTTATGTAGAAAAGATGAAACAAATAAATTTAATGTTGGTGTGTTATGTAAGACCCATTGAACAGCAGCTGCAGTCAGAGTTTAAAGCTAGGAATGAAATACATGATTAATATGCACCAAGGATGTGGGAAACACTTTTGAACTTCTTTTATCCATTTGCAGCCCAGTTGACTGTTTTTGTGGCTTAGCTTGTTGTTGGGTAAATGACTTTGTAATTCTGGGTTAGGTCAGAAAAACATCAAAGGATGAAAACATCTGCAGTGTCAGCAACGTGGTATCCTGGGCTAGAGATTTCTTCTCTTACCTCCTTTGCAGTGATTAATGATTACACTGCCCATTAATTTGCAGATGTTTGTAAAACCTCTTCTGCTGGCAGATACGGTTTCACTTAGGGACCAGGCGTTAATTGCATCCTGCTCATTAGGATTTGTTCTGCTGCTGGCCCTTTTTTTGGTGCTCTACCTGCATCACCTCACAGCTGAAAGGTTCATGCAGGAGGAGCCATCCTGAATTTTGCATTTTCAGCTTCATTGTCCAGAGAACAAAGGACTGAATCTCAACAAATATTTTGTACTTTTGCAATGAATAGGGGAAGAAGTATATATCAGATTAACCTGAGAAATTCAAAACCTTTCCCAGACCTGCAGAAACAGGATTGTTTCCCAAGTCCCCATTGCAGTGGGGTTTTACAGCAGCCAGGTGCCCACTGCTCACTCAGGCCCAAACCCCGTCCTGTCTCCTTGTCCACACTGCTCCCAGGCTGTGTTCCAGGGATTCCTGCTGCTGCTGGCACTGCATGTGTCTGAAATAGTCCAGTCCTGGATTTTTCCTCAATATCTTGTTGTTCAGTCATGCACAAACTAAGTTTGTAGACTTCTTCCATATTTGTTCTGTTCTTGGCATTTTCGTGGAATCCCAGACTGGTTTGGGTTGGAAAGGACCGTAAAGCCCATCTTGTTCCACCTCCTACCATCAGCAAGGAACCAAATATCTTGGAGATTACAAATCTATGGGATGCCTGTAAGTTTTGGACAGTTAAGGTATTGTCCAGTGAAGGGTCAGGAATGTACTAAGGGCCTCAAGAACATGAGGGTTTAATATTTCACCTTAAAATGTACCAATTTCTTAATTAAGAGTGCAGGTTATTTTAAAGAGGTGATCCTTTCTCCAGTCATATGCAGTGCAAAGGAGCTTGAGGAGCTTGGATGACCAGGCACAGGGCAAAACTGCACAAACCAGAGATGCTAAAAGAGGTCTTGAGGGCTGTCACATAGTCTTAACAAAGAAATTTTTTAAAGTGATCAATTTAATACAAAGCATTTTAGCATTTTCAGGGGAAGTTTTTGTTAGGGCTGACTGAAGGCTGCAAAATTATTTTAATTTGGGTGGGAAAGATTTTTAATTTTTAAAGGCTTCTTTTTAAACCCAGTTGTTCTGCATGGTGGGAGGAGGATAAGAATTGATAGAGCCTTGTTTTTAGCAGAGTTCTTAAGTGTAGCTTAAAAGGTAGCAGTTTGCTTGGGGCTCAAGTTGTTTAGCAGAAAACAAAGGATGTTTTAATAGTAATGTCAGGGTACAAGTTGAAAAAGGATTTATTATGAGTGATAACACACAGATTTTTCCATAACTCTTAACTGCTGCCAGCATTGTTTAATATTTGCAAGGGATTTTTTGTGTGTGTGTGATGAGAGACAGTAAAATTAATTTAGCAGCTACTGAAATGATGCTTAGCTGAGGCCTCATTTTGGTCAAGAAGTAGATTTAATAACTACTTCTAACTATATTAAGGGTAAATGGAAGGTATGTTAAGATATAGATATAATAGATAAATGCATTTAGCATCTATATAAAGCTCAGAATATACAGGGATAAAATCAATGCGGAGGAAATTCAACACAAGCAAATGTGTATCAACTCATCAGTAACAACCAAGTTGAAAATTAGAAGCAGCTTCCAGTGAAAGCTTTGGGGCATCTTGCTAAAATAAACAGTAGGAAAAATTATTCAGAACCTTCAGACAGAACTACGCTTATGAGAAATATTTTGAAATGTGATTGGAAATGAAAATGCTGTACTCTGGCCTGAGACATTTTTGCAGTTCTTCTACGACTGTTTGGTTTTGCATTGAGCTCCAGTATTTTATCAGTGCAGTAATAGCCAGTGAATGTTCCATGGAGGGGCACACACAACTGCAGGGCAGAGAGCATGGAGCTGTGTTCTGCCCATCATATCCCAAACATCAGCATCTCTACTGCAGCCATTGGGGTTCTCACTCTCACTCTGAGGCACATTTTGTGCATTACAAGTGCCCAGAGAAATAAACAGTATGTAATGATATCATTTGGTCTCAGGGTGCTGGAATCAGCCTCGATGAGGAGAGGCCACAGATGTGATCTGGATCCCTGTGGCAACCTCAGGAGCTGGCCAAAGCCTCCACAGGATTTCAGACATGGAGTCATGGAATGGTTTGGGCTGGAAAGGACATTAAAGCCCATCCAGTCCCTCTCCTGCCATAGGACTTTCAGCAGGCCAGGTTGCTCCAAGACACAGCTCAGGTGGGAGAGTGAATATATGGAAGATTTTAGCCTGTAATGGAAGTTTTTTCTGTGAAATGGTCTCTCAGGTCACAAGTTGATTGTGTGAACACCATGGCAGTCAGCTTTGTGTCCTGTGTGTGTCCATACATGAGGGTAATGCTCATCTAGCCACTTTTGCTCCCTAAATTCAAAATACCAAAGCCTGGGGGCTGTGTCAGGACCAGGAAGGGTGAAGTTTTATTTTGGTATGAGTGAGCAGGAGTAGGGAGGAGGGGCTGAGCATTCATCTTGTGTTTGAGTAGATGGTCTGAGACCTCCTGGGCAGGGATGTGTCCTTTGTCCTCTGTGACATCACCCAGAACTTCAACCACAAACTGTCTTTGCTCTGGTTTTCTAGGATGAATCAATAGTGAAGGTACTTAATCCTGCAGAGACCAACATGTTTATTATTAACATGAAAATACAATAACTGGTAACAAATGATTTTGCTTGATAATCTGTCTCAAAACTTAGAAGATAGATTCAGGCCCTCTTTCAAAACAAATGTTGTACTGTGTTAGATGTTGCTTAGGTGATCTGTTTATTCCTCATAGCCATGGACACAACAGGAATCTCAGCAGAGAAAACTGGATTTTGGGGCAAGCTAGTTCTGTGTCTGTGCAGGTCACTGATTGTGAAATACGAGGTTCACATCTTTTTCTTATAGAATTTAAAAGTTTAATAAAAAGACAATTGGGAGATAAAAATAAAGTATACAGATATGGCCGGGGGTTCCTGCATTCAGGCAAGAGAGCACACCTTACTAACAAAGGATTGTCCCTTAAAAACAGAACCCTACTACATATTCATAAATTCTCATACATATTCAGACATTCTTCTTAGGATCTTTGGTGTTCTGTTTAGTTTTCTCTTGCCCCCTTCCCAATAGATCAATCTTCTTGGCACCATCGAGATTTACATTCCCTGATAACAGAAATGCAATGAATTCCTCCCTCAGAACTCTGGTCAGGCAGTCTTCATCTGGATAAGAGAGTTTACAAATGCAGGGGGGGTCTCTAGCTATCTTTTTAGTCTTTGGGTTGTACAAACAAAAGAAGTTTTTATTTTAATACTATGCCATAGCCTAACACATATGTATTATACCACTATTTCTAAGTTTCATCAATAACAGAAATAAAAGAAACTATATTAATACAGCTAAATTTTCTAATCTTACACATATAAATTCATTATAATATTTGTGAAAAGCCAATAATATGATATGCATTTATTACACTGATGTTTGTTGTGGCTGGGTCCTGAGGGCCTGTCCAACCCCCGGCTTCTGCCAGCAAGAAGTCCAGATAGTCAGGCTGTCCCAGGGGACAGAGCCACCATCTGGGGTTCTGCAGGCAGCCTCCAGCCAGGGGTAACCCTTGGGGCATTGGCAAGGCCCTTAAGTGATCAGCTCTTTTAGCAGTGACTTCTGCTCTGTGATCAGCTGTGTTCAAGCCCTGCTAGCTCCGTTCAGGGGTTCCCCTGCCAACACAGATAAGAGATGGGAAATCCATGTGGCGTTCCAGAGAGTCTTTAATGCAGGCTTCAGCCAAGGGGGCAGTGATGGTCCAACCCCAAACGGGGTAAAAGCTGGGTTTTTATAGGGAAGGGGAGGATTGGGAAGGGGACCAATGGTCTGAGAGGGGATAAGATGATCAGGAGTTAACAGGGAGATAACATGGGTTCCTGAAGCAGGAAGGGGTCCACAGGTTAGTCACAGTGACTAGGCAGTTTTAGCTTAGGGGATTGATCTCCAGGGAGGATGCCACAGATGCCTTTCAGAGGGCTGGGCCTCCTCCACAGATGCTGACAAGTTATCAGTGTTCAGAGCACTCAGTACCACTGGACATTTATTGTGACAGCCTGTCCATGCTGAGGCCTTGTTACAGTATTGTCACAGTACAGCTGGCCTGGACAAAGTAAATCTGACCATAACACAAATCCAATTCAGCTAGCATAGTTCATCCCTGGATAAGTTACAGGGCACCCTCAGCCAGCCCCATCCAAGGTGAGAAGTAAGCACACCACTGGCCAGGACGCAGGGCAGGGAGAGAGATCTCAGCCATGGCTGTCTAGCCTGGGAAATTTGAATTGGGTATTTAAGTGAGTTCTGAATAATAAACGAGGCTGTTTTGTCTCATGAGCACCTGGAGCACGAGTTGTGGATTTTTGTCTCCACACCCACAGCTGGCACATTATGAGGCCCGTGGAGTTCTTCCTAGGTACTTCAGTGGGATCAGAGCCCTTGTCTTCAATACTTCTGGGTTGTACAGTGATTAGCACAATGTCTTGGGAATTTCATGTCCAGTTCTTTTCACACAGTGACAAGTGACTGTACAAGTGTCTTGCTGAGCTGGATTTGTAGTACCAGGGAGGACTTGACTCTGGTGTCCCCAGTTCTGCCCTACTTACTGCATTTTTCTGATAAAGAAAAGCCTTTTTTTAAGTTAAAAGCCAAGGCTAAGCAGCCTGTGCAGTTACTAACTCTCCATTTTTGTAGTATTCAATCAATTGTGAAACATTCATTCTGCTAAGACACAGATGTGGGAAGACTATCCCACACTCACTCATTAGCCCAACTCCCATTGTTCCAGGGGAGAGCTGAGGGAGACTGAGCTGAAGATACATTGGCTAAACCAGTGTTTAACAGAAATTATGCAAATGAGTCCATTATCTTAAATAAAACTATGGAGCTTAGGTGAGTTTAGAGCCTGATAGTTGTTTCCTCAGCTAATTTATCCAGACACATTAAGCCAAAAGCCAGAACTGAATTGAAAGCTTGTCCCAAACACAAACAACAATGCCATGCACTGAAAAGCTTCCTATTAATCCTATTCTCCTTGATCTGGATTGATTATCATCCATGATTATCATCATTCATTTCTGAATACCTGGGTAATCATTCCTCACTTTTCATTTGACCTGTGCACTGTCAGACATCTGCACAAACTGGAATTAAAACCAGAAGAATGCACCAAGCTGCCAAGCCTTTATATTCTCTTCCTCGTGTGCTGCTGGTGATTGAGCTACTTGACCTTGCAATAGCTTGGAAAGCTGTTTTATGGGATTCTTTATGGAATGGTGTTGTTTCCTTAGCAGGCATTGATCATTTATGTGATGTATTGGTGGCTGTGATGTGCAAGTTCAGGACACACAAACACCTTTTGAAATTGTACTTTTCCAGTCCTCTGTATTTGGTATCTGCTAAGAATGAAGCAGTATTTGAATCATTATAAAGCTTCCCTGCTTAAAGACAAGATACTTTTAGGCTGTGCAGCAGAAAAAAACATTCATCTAAATCTATATTCCTCTGAATTATCTTAATTTGTGCAAAAGATAATTCAACTTTCAAAGCTGACAGATACCTGTGATCATGTCAGTGCCTTTCAGGGTAGCATATCTGTGTTTGAGGTATGAATGCTCCAACCCCCCAGGCCTCCAGTGTGGCATGGGGACACTTTGCTTAGGATCCTGACCTGTGCCATGAGCCCATGTGGGTTGGAGTCACAGGATCAAGCTCCCAGGGAAGGTTTTGGGAACCGTATCAACAAAGATATTTGGGGATGGCCATACCAGGTTGGATTCCCTGGAGCTCACTCTGCTGGGTGGGGCAGCACCACATCAAGTGGCTATTTATTTAGTTGTAGTTTTCCTTAGAGGAATCCTGCTGGAGCACCTGTTGATGCTGGATCCAAGCCCTACAGGTCAGTTATGTGGGGGAATGGGGAATTTTTGGGCCTTTGCTTCCCCTCTGGTTTCTTATTGCATTCCATGGCACCCACACATGCTGATGTGACTTGAGGGCTGTGGCTGATCTGACAATTCTGCAAATTATCATCAAATTTGCTTTTGTAAGACAAAATGCACCTCTGCTAGACAGAATTGTGGAATCAGGGAGTGGTTTAGCTTGGAAGGGACCTTAAAAATCACCTTGTTTCACCTGCTGCCATGGGCAGGGACACCTTCCACTGTCCCAGGCTGTTCCAACCCCCGTCCAGCCTGGCTTTGGACACTTTCAGGGATCCAGGGGCAGCCACAGATTCTCTGGGAACCTGTGCCAGGGCCTGTGTACCCTCACAGGGAGCAATTGCTTCCCAATATCTCATCTATCCCTACTCTCTGTCGGTCTGAAGCCATTTCGCTTTGTCCTGTTGCCCTTTAAAATAGTTCCACTCCATCTTCCTTCTTGTCTCCTTCAGCTACAGTGGGGCTGCAATTAGGTCACCCTAATTCATTTGCAAATGAGTTTGGACCAAAGATCTCCTGCCTCCCCTTTTTCTTTTTTTTTTTTTTTTAAAAACTTTTGCAACATCTTTGGCAGTTCTTGCTCCCCTTGAGCCCGAGAAGCTGCACGGGTGCATCAGTAGGATTTGGCTGCCCGCTGCCGCCTGTCCCTCTGGAAATGGGACAACTGGCCATGGAGCTGATCACTTGACCATGGCAAATGAGCTGCCCTCGTCAGTGTGTTCTGGTGTATATTTAACTTAATAATGTGAGCAGATGGTCATTACATTGATTCATGAAGGAAGGGAGGAAGCTTGGCTTGGGAAAGTCAGGGCTGAGTGCTGAGCATCAGAGCTGGGCAGGATGCAGGGAGAGGAGGAAAAAGGCACATTTTTGTACTCTGTGGGGTCTGTTGGTTTAGTTTTCATTTGGTTTTCTCTTTTACAAAGTATCACTTGAATAAAATCAAGTAGAGGTGACTCATCAGGCCTGTAGAAATGATAATTTCCCTGGAGAGGCGGCTCATAGAGCACAAACAGGATGGTGCTGAAGTGTATGCACCACTGGTGGTGCTAAAAAGGGAGGGGGGAGATGGGGAGGCAGTTGCCTGTAGAGTTATGAAGCTTCTCACTCTGCTCTTGCTATTAAAGATGACAGCTCTTCTGCAGGGAAAGGTAACGCTGGAGTAATAATTCTTTAGTAATTTTTTTTTTGCAAAGAGCAACTTTGTTTAAATCCTGTCTCATTTAGTAGGTATAATGAGAGATTCAAGCTAGAAGCTAATTGTATAAGATATTCAGCCACTCTTGTAAGCCAAACTGGGAAGTTCACAAATCCCCAACCTGCAGCAGCTTGCAGGAAAAGCTTGATTTGCTTCTTAATTCTGCAATTTTCACAGGAGAAATGCCATATACAGAGTAATATTCTCTTGAGTAAGAGCTTAATCTCATGTTAGGTTGCTGTTTCTCCTAGTTGCTGATTAGCTTTGCTGTCCTATCAGTTTATGTCATAGTATGTGACTATAAATTGACTTTGCAGTGAGGAGGGAATACATTTGTCTTCACAGATGCTGCTGTTTCCATGGAGATAAAAGGACCAATGGCCTTTTCTTGGTTTGGACTGTACTACAGTGAGCAGGCAGAGATGGTGCATTCGAAAATGCAACATTTGGTGCTTTGATAATTCCATCTAAATATCAAATGAGAAAGCATATTGTTTCTTCTTGGTGATGAAGTTGAATAATAAATACAGCTCTGGGACTTTTTCTGGAAGCAGAAAGCAAACCCACCAGGAATGTGAGGACAGCGTGGCTGGTTTATGCTTGCTAAACCTCCTCTCTGGGAAAAACCTTTTGGCTTTGCAAAATATAACCCTGTAGAGCCTTTGGGTTTATCTGATGCAGTGTTTGATGCTGGTTACATCACCAGTTTACTTATCTGTGATGTTCTACTGTGGCTGAGCCTGAATGAGCATGCAAAAGCTGTAAATGTGATTTTTGGGGTTTTTTTTACATTTTTTTTTGCCTTGAGAAAGAGCTTTTCTACCTCAGATTGCGTGAAAGAAAATATAAATACCAAGGCCACCCCCCATTCAAGGATGGCTTGCAGAAGGTGTTATTTGTGAGTACCTTTTCCTTCTTCATCTATCGTCACATCTCTGATATCTGTGTTGAGGATTCCAGAAGTGGGAGTAGTCATCGGTTTATTGTTGGATAGGTTTCTTTCCATGAACCATTTTTAGGGTGTTCCCTTTTTTGGCAGATGAAAGTTCTGTATATTAAATGTATGATGATGATGATGATGATGATGATGATGATGATGATGATGATGATGATTGTGCATATGGGTATTTAAAAAAACAGGGTAATAAAGTGAGTAGTCTGTGTATAGCAGGGGAAAAAATGAGGAAACTGTTCACTTTGCATCCAAGCAGCAATGCAGGATGCTAGGAATTCTGTCAGTGATGAGTCAAGGATGTCTCTTCTATTTTGCTCAAATGCTTTGTCATATTAAAGTGCTATCTGTCTTTTCAGTACAGAAATACAAACAGCAGGACGTGCAGTGCAGCTTTGAGTAGTGTCATATCAAGGAGGCAAAACGTCTCTGTGATTTTGTTGTTACGTTTATGCTGATCAAAACATAAAGGTGCATTCACTGATTATTATTCCCTGGAGCAGTTTCTGGATGGTTGAGGTCAGCCACAGGAGCTGATTCTCCTGTGGAACCCCTGGCGGGAGCTGAGCCCATGGCTTGGGGCTCGGTGCTCGGCCATCCTGGAGGATGATGCTGGTGCATCGGGTGGATGGATGGAGCACACACGTAGTTTGCTCCAAAATGGGCACAAGCAAGGCTGGGATGGGCCATTGGATTTGCCTTCACTCCCAGTCCAGGGCTTTGGAATAGCTGTACCTCTGTGTGCAGTTCTGAACCCTGGTTAACCATCTGCTCCCTTTAGGGTTAAATTTGGGGTTTCCAGAGTAGCCTGCATGAAACACATGTAATTTTCATCCCTAGCCTTTTCCAGTTATTTAAAAAGTGCTTCTGTGCATCCTGATTTGAGTAAATCTGCTCCATGTTCAGCAGTACCATCCACATACAGGCAGAGTAAATAAAACCATTCCAAACCAAACTCCTCAAGTAGAATGACAAAAGAATATTAGAATCTGTCTTAAAGTTTTCTTTAGCATTTTGTGTTGTGCTGAAGGGGTGAATGGTTAAGTTGAAATGTTTAAAATCAAAATAAATGTGGAACCTTTTGTTGGAAGTTGAAATAAGAAAAGTAAACATGGAGAACAGGTTGCAGCCTTCCAGGTATGCATGGATCAGTTTGAAACATCCTGCTGTGTGTTTATCCATGGGAGAATAGTTCTGGTTGTGTTCAATTTAATTCAGGTCCTTCATTTTAATTTAGGTTGTGGGATTTGGGGATTCTGTAACTCTCAGCAGGGAATGGATTTCATACAGTTCTTATCATGTGGGGCTAAGGAATATTTAATCCCTGTATGTTGCTGTCTTTAACAGTGAGGTTGCAGTCTTATTTATAGTTCCATCTTGGGCAGGATTTTCCTGTTTTGGTGCTTACACCTTTAGTATCTTGTATCCACCTCAGCACGTTGCTGTAGCAAACAAGATGTGGTTTCTGCCTCCTACTATGATTCTGTGTTTTAACTTCTGTGTAGGAGAGCTGATGATGATTGTTGGAAAGAGGAAAATGTAAGCTGGAATTTTGTTTTTTATTTTTTTTAAGAACACATGTATACAGAAAGTCTTCATGTTCTTTAAAACTAATGGGTTCTCAATAATGAAAATGTATGTTAAACTGTTAAACACCAGTTCTTTAATGCTTGAGTAAGCTTTCAGATGAAAACTTACATGCAATAACTCTGTCAATGTTCTTGTGATATATATATGCCAAAGATCTTTGCCATTGAAAGTATCTTTTTTTTTAAGATAAAAATATCTTTTTCATCTTAAAGTGGGGGAAGCCTGGTTGTTGCTGTTCTAAAAAATGCCAAACAACAGTGTCACACTGCTTGGATTAATGAAACCCTTTTTGTTCAGCTGCTGCACTGAATAGAACATATGTCACTGGAGCATTGTTTTAAGTAACAGGATTTGCCTTGCTATAAATCTCTCACGCTGTATCTTGGTAATTTCATTCTTTGTACTTTGCTGTTTTGCCCCTTTCATCAGCTGCAAATCCAATATGTATCACTGGCAGTGGTTAGCTTTGGGTTTGCCACGGTTACTGCTCTGTGAGATTATAAATGTGACTGTGTTCTGTAATGGGACTTGGAGTTTCTTGAGGATTTCTGGGACCTCACATAAAGAAAAGATGTGGTGAATATATCCACTCTCTGATTTAATCCAAAAGATATTTTCCTTCTCTCTTGTCTCTCAGTTTCTGGGTTTGGACTGTGTGTGGGGGTTTTCTACAGATTTTGACAGCTCCCAGTAAGCACAGCTGACACAACTGCATCTTATGAGTCCTGTGAATTATTCTACATCACCCTGCACCATACATGGGGTTCTAGTGAGACTTAAAAGGAAATTTTTCTAATTACAAATGTCTACATATTATTAGTCTTAATTAAATTCACCCTAGTCCAGCTAACCGAGGATTGGAGCAAACCGTGCAGGGATGCAAGGCAGGAATGCCTTCTGCCTGTTTGTGTAGGCTGGTACTGCATTTTCATGAAACCAAAATCAGTTTATAACAATTATTTATAATTCTCTGTAATGCTAATAAGTGCTGTGTTCTAGGATGGGACAAAATATTGCCTGTTCCTTGCTTAGTATGCTGGGCCTGTCGTGGTTCCGTTCTCCCAGGAGATGATAATTATTTGCAGGCCCTTTGATGGAGGAGAGGTCAGTGAGAGTGTGCCTGATGATTCCATTGAAAAATCCAGCTGTGGACACTTGAGTTGGGAATACACAAAGGGAAGCATTATTCCAAGCAAGATCTCCCAGTCTGCATTTCTGCTGCACCATATACAAATGCTGCTATTAAATAATTTTGATGACAACCAAATTTGATGATTTCTGGAACAAAATTCAGTGATCTGTACTGTGGACTGTGTGTGCTGCTCGTTTGGAACTGCAGGTTTTACTGAGCATCCTTGTAGCTGGTGAAAACACGTTTCATTGCTGTAAAGAGAAGATGGTATTCTAGAATGCTTTTAGCCAGGTTCTGATTATTGTATGGAAGGCAGAAATGGAAAGAGGGAGATGCCAGCAGAGCAGCTCTGCTATATATGGCTGAGCTGTTTGTGATATGTGGTTGAGTTTTTTGACTCTCAAGCTCCATGCAGAGTAATTACACTGGTGTTTCCCTGCCAGGAGCTGTCCTGTTGCCTCCCTGGGATTTGGTGTCCAATAAGATGTGCCCAAAGAGCCATTTTGTGCACAGGCAATGAAGGGATGAAAGAAGGAGTTGTGGTTCTCCTGCAGTCTGTGGTGGTCTCTGCTGTGAACTGTAAGGTTTTTATGTGTGCAACCATAAAAGCAATAGCAGCATTTAATGTGGGGTTGCCATCCAAAAGAGTGTGTGCCAGGAAAATAATTAATGATAACAATGCTGTGAAAAAACCATAATATTTTCTGTGTGCCACTGCAGCCTCTCCTTGACATGCTTGCTGCAGAGCGCTGGACCTACAGTGGGGTGAAATGAATAGGAAAAAAGAGAAGGTTTTTCAGTGCTGCTTCAAAACCCAAAATCATACTGCCCTGTGTATTTTGGGTAAAAAACAGTAGAAATTTGTCCTTGGGAATGGGAATGTGTCATGTACTTAATCACCTTGAAGTGGCCGTAGCCACAGACAGCTTCAGTCACACCTGGGCTGGGACAATGGGAGCTGCCATGGAAAGCTTCTTTCTGCTCTCTCTGCTTTCCAAAATGTTGTCCTGTGGCCTGGGGTCAGGGTTTTCATTCTGGAAACCCTTCTAGAAGGTTAATAAACTTGTTAATTAGCAAGCATTTAGCTGGGCTTGATGTGAATTCTTATGACTTTTACTGTTCATCACCTCTTTGGGTATCCTTTTGATTAGATTTCAAATGTTGTTCCTCATTAAAGTGATGGATTTATTAAAGAAGAACAGGACAGACTTTATTCATTTTTAACTGCAGTCTTTTCTAATCTCAGCTGTTTCCATAACTCTGGATCAACATAATAAAGAAAATTTCAGCTTGTAAAATAACATTCCTCTTCAACAGAATAAAATACTGAGAAATGCAAATATTCTTTTTAATAGTTCCAATCAAATGAACCATTCTTGGCTACTTCAGCTGCCATGGAGTGAATGGGCTGAAATAGGGGATGAATTTGTCCTGCTGTTCCCAAGCTGATTTTAGAAGGATGAGTGCACACAGGTATCTAGGGGCCCAAGGCAGGACAGCAGCTTGAGATGGGATTATTTTTTCCACATACCCATACAAGTGCAACATGCACTTGATGGAAAAATGTGCCAGAAGAAGGGGAGCAATCATGGCAGATGGAGGGGAGCAGATTGTTGTTTCAGAGCAAAGGAGGAATGGTGAATGAAGTCGTGGCTCTGGGAGAGGGCAAAGGGCAGTGAAAGTACTGAGCAGCTCCTCTCATCAGCCACATCATTAACTCCAGAAAGGCTCCCTCCAGCTACGCCCCTGCTCCGATGTCCTTTGGTCTCAGGTTTCCTGTTTGGAAGTTCTTGTAGGAAAAAGCTCTCAGACACAGCGATGGTTTAATAATTCTGACCCTCTCACAGATTTGCGCCTGCTGAAAATTCAACAGCAGCAGAATAAACAAGGTTGGGTGGATGTCCTTTTCTCACCATGGTGTCCTGTGCAGGGAGAGGGGACAAGCTGCCTCCAGGCTCCCAGTCCTGCCAGGACCATCTGCTGGCTCTGAGCACATTGTGAAAGCACAGGATAACCTGTTAGAGCAAAAGCAATTCCAACATAATGGCTTCATGTTCTGTTCTCACAGGCTGTTTAAAAACCAATATTGAGAAGATTGTTTGCTGAGTTTGGGAGTCTTGTTGGGGATTGCAAGAGAAAATGAAAGAAAAATTAAAATAGTTGTGGCTTTCTGTGATGACCAGTAATCAATTTCTTTTTATTTTTACATCTGTGCAAGGCTCTAAAACCGGAAGATGAAAAAGAATGGCCATTTCTGTTGGCTGATGGACAGGAAAGTGCTGTTAAAATCAGTGGATTCTAATGGCAAACATACACAGGAGTGAGAGGTACAGCCACACTTGCCTGGGGTCTGTGTGCACCATTAGGAGCTGGGGTTGTCCTGTGCTGTTGGGGAATGAAACGTCAAGGGTTTGCATCAGATTTGGCTCTGGTTTTACTGGTGGACTCATCTGCTCTCACAAAAATCTTGTGTTCACAAGGGGTTGCTCTCACAAGGGGAGAGCTGGAAGGAACATGGCCTGGAAATGGGAAATGGCCAAACTTCCATGTACACTGGGATTTTGCAGCAATGGACCAGAAACTGAAATTATTAGAAGCAGCATTTGTCACTTCAGTCATTTGTCTTGTGTTGGTGCTGAAGTACCCGTGCTCTCTTTATAATCCTAAATCATCCTTTGAAGAACATCAGCTACAATGTGGAAACTGATCTTCACAGGGCTGAGTATCTTTGAGACTGTGAACAGAAGTATTTAATTCTCCTCCAAATGATTGAAATTGATTTCTTGTAATGTCTTTAGGTGTTACAAATTAGTAAATGAATTCTAGCTTGAATGTAAATTCGTGTTGAAGGCTGGTCGCAACATATAGCTATGAAGTTTAAAAAATAATTAAAACTCCAACCAAATCAAATAAAAAAAAAGTGATTGGAACCTTAAACATTCTCTGGTATATTGCAGAGGGGTAAATGATTGCAAGTGCTGGTTTGGCAGGTGATTGAAGGCACAAAATGCCACATATGAATCTTAAATCGCATCAGCAGATTTACTCCATTGCTTTGGGTAGAATTAGTATTAATCACCACCTATAAAGCCTGATCCTCGTCATTGTCAGGATGGCATTAGTCAGTGAGATCTGGAGGAACCCAAACAGAGTTAAGCTACTCCTGAATTATAAAATTTGGAACAGAGCCCAGACCTCATGTTTCCTCTGTCTGTGGTGGGACAAGGATCCTGTCTGAGAATCCAGCCTGGTGTGTTGGACAGCAGTGACCTGGTGGCACCGCAATCTCAGCCTGCAGCTGAGCCCTGTCACCTCCTGCATCCCTGTGACAGTGTAGGGACCTCCTCCAAGCATTTGGCAGTTCCCATCTGCTCTCACAGAGATGGGACTGTTGCGCTTCTGCTGCACCTTGGAACAGAAACCCAGGGCAGATGAGCTCCTGACTCCAGTCCTGTGCCACGGGTGAGTACAAACCCTAACAAGAGCATTGGGAGAACTTCCTTATTTACTGTCAGGTTCTTTTGGGACCCAGGAAGGTTGGAGTAGGACAGATTCATAGAACCTTGTGGGCAGAATCGTTTTGGAAGAGCCAGGAGCAAGCTTTGTTCAAAGAGCTTTGTTGAGCAGAGCTGAATCCACAGCTTTCATATTCTTTCATACTTCACTGGTTAATTCTCTGAAGAAAGAGAGATCTGTGTGGAAAAAAACCAGTTGTGGGAATGGAATCTGGAAATGGAATGGAAAATGGAATCTCTGCTACTGATTTTCTCCATTTCCTTCTTATGCTTCTACTGGAAAAAAACAGGTAACCCAAGGCAGGAGGCAGCGGTTCCTCTGTGTGAGCAGTTGCCAGTGTGCCCTGCACTCACAATCTGCTTTCCCAGGACTGAGTGGAACAACTTGTGTGGAATACTGTGTGATTTTCATGTCAGAAAATCCAGCTTTGGCATGTCCTGGCTGCTTTGATATGGCCCATCAATGTTTTCAGTATTGTTCTCCATCTTTCTTTTGAATTTTTCATCTTTCCAAGGGGTTTGAAGGTGCTCCCATGAGTACCTGTGCCCCGTGAGGTGTTAGCAGGGTACATCCCATGCTGGGGAGGTGCCTTGTGTCTGGATTGTGCTGGATTTCCAAAAGCTCGAGTACTTTACAGGAGTTACCAGCTTTAAACAGAAAATCCAACTGACCCTGGCCATGCAGTTGCTGACACAGTGTTGGCAGCAGGAATCAGAGCAGGCTGAGCTTATCTTTTTTCCCTAAGGGGTTAGTAACTTCCTCCTGAACAAAGCCCGACTTCTTTTTGCTTAACCACTTTTTGATCTCATAAGACAGTGACCTCACAGGATTCAAATTAAGCCTCAGGGATGCAGAAGAATCAAAATCAATCTTCTGAGACTTCTGTCAAAACACTAAGAGAAACATGGGGGGGTTAAAAAGTGCATTTGTGTGCACAAACACACACAACACCTCTGTTAACTGTAAGATTGGATGCTTACAAGTTAAATGCAGATTTTCAGTTTAATGGCTCCTTCTTCCACAAGTGCCTGCTCAAAGAGCAAGGAGATAGTGATTTTTTTTTTATGATTTCCTAGAAGAATGCTGTGTCCTGAGAAATTTGATTAGGAGGACATATCATGGAGGACTTGCTGTGCTGAGCCTTGTTTAATATTTCCTGGCACAAACCCCAGGCAGTCAGGGACATATGCTGTGTGGTGCTTAAAGGTTTTCCAAGCTTTCCTTCAGATGTGGCCCCGTGTCTCGTTTTGAGACTCCTCTTTGTTTCAGTGAAACAATACCAATCTAATGATCTGGGATGCAGAATATCTTTGTGCTGTAAAGGCTTTTTTTGTTTTCTTTCTAGGCTTTGAACAAATGATAGCAATTAAACTGTTATTGTACAGTTCTGAATATTGTTTAAAACACAGGTGAAACTTGGGTTCTTTCACATTTTCAAATGGTTTATTTTGCAAATGTTTGTAATTGCTGGGCTTGAAGAAAGCTTTGTGTCCATGTCCATTGCATTCTTCCTCCTCATTCAGAGCACTGTGCTTTAATTCCATTAACAGAGAACAGCCTGACTGGTGCAGAGTAAGATGCAAGCCTAAAGCTTCATTTCTATAGGGATTTTAACCCTCATTGTTTCAGCTTTTGCCTTCCTTCCACGTGGCAAGGCAAACCCCAAACCTTAAATTGGCATTTGATCTTAATCCTGCAACAAATCTTTGATTGATTCTTCATTGCAACAGCTCCTCACCGTCATTTTGATGTGTGCATTTAAACCTGGGACTGTTCCCCTCTGTCCCCTGGGATCCAGAATTGACAGCTGTGCCTCAAATTTCAGTCACCGTTCTTGTGAGTTTCCAATATTCCTGTCAGCACCTGCCTTCCCCCCAAAAGCTCCTTTCTCAACATCTGGTGGTTTGACATTATGTTTTTCCTTGTGTCGTAGGTCTTTAAATACTCTGCACCAGTTTTGCTGTCCAGCTCCATTGTACCATTCCCAGCTAGCTGTCCCTGCCACACACTCAGAGTACAGGTAAGAGTAGACATGCTCCACCCACTGCTGCTTTTTGGAGAGTTTTCTGATGTTGCCATTTGACACCAGACAAGCAATAGTTGCTTTAGTTTTAAAAGGAAAAAGTGTAAACAAACAAAAAAGAATATTGGAATAAATATCCAATATTTTTGACGTCTGGTAGGGTAGCTGTGAATAGAACCATCACTGCAGTGAGTGCTTCTCTCAGGCACTCTGGAATTACTGGGTAAAATGAGTGTCATGTGCTTTAAGAGGCCCATCCCCCTGTGCTTGCAAAGGTAGGGAGAAAGGATTTGTAGGCTTAGCTCTCACGCGACAAATGTGCTGAAATATTTATATAATTCATGGAGGATAATGATGTTGTTCTGAGCAACACTTTTGTTCACCCCTGCCTATTCCATGCCAGTAGCTGAGGAGTTCATCCATGTGTTTAATCCCCTGAGGGTTAAAGGCATGGACCTGCCCAGGGCTCAGTACTTGACTTGGATTTGAATGAAATAATGGGGTTTTAAACACAACCAGGTCCTCGATGCCAAGCAGACCCAGTCCTGAATACATCCAAAATACACGTTTTCCAGCTCATAATGCTTCTTTTAACATAGATGCCTTTACTATCTATGTGTTCTCTTTGATCCAATGTAGAGAGCAGCAATTACATCCCATAGTACAATTCACTGTCAGTGCCAGTGTTTATTGTAACACCTTAGAGAGGCATCAAAGGGCAGCTAATCTAAGTCATTGGAAATGTAAAAGCTGTTAAAAAATTGTGCATGCCATGGAAAATATTGTCTTGAATTTTTACTTCTGCTATGAGCAATCGACTTAGTGATTATTGCCAGCTCATGAATAATATTAATATCAAAATATTGGAAGCCTGGTGCTGCAAAATCAAAATTGCTTTGCACAGGTAATAATGAAAGACAAAAGCAAACAATGAATCCTAAATCTGTAAATGCATAAACATATTTCTGGTTTGAATATTTCATCCCATAGTTACCTCTAACCATGCATGCTTGGATTCACTCTGTTGGTTTGTGTTGCAGCATCTGTTTATGTGTTTGGTATTTTTCCCATCAGAGCCCTTTGTTTATTTGGTGGTAGTGAGTCCATAGCTGAGTTATAAGACAGCTCAATATTCCTTTGGTGAGGAGCAGGGCCTGAAAACTCTTAGATTCCCTACTTGCTTTTTAGTGAGGCTTTTAGTTTTCCTGTGTCCTTGGTTGATAGTGCTTTGATTTTAAGGATCTTCCTGTAGGGATGTTGATGGGAAAACACGCTGTTCCTTGAATGTCTCAGTGTCCTGCTCCATGTAGGGTGTTATTTTTATCACTAATATTTCTTCTAGAATTAAAGCTTAGAGCAGCAGAACTTCATGGTTGAAAAATCTGAATTTCTTCAGGTTTTTTTGTGCAGTGAAGACAGAAATTCCCTGCTCTGGATGTGTAAAGCCTGTACCATTTTCAGAGCACCTAAACGTGTGCTGTGGGACCTTCAGCTGACCGCTCAGGACTGAGGGGTGGGAAGGAGCTCATCCCTGGCCTTATCTGCCCTCAAAGAAGTTTAGGCTCAGGGAGGACCTTCTGGCTCTGTTCCCTGACACAAGAGGACATCCAGGGAAAATGGGGGTCTGCTCCCAGGGAACAGGGATAGGAGGACAGGGAACAGCCTTAGGCTGTGCCAGGGGAGGCTCAGGCTGGATATCAGGGAAAAGTTCTTCACTCAAAGAGTTGTCAAATCCTGGCACAGGGTGCCCAGAGCAGCTGTGGCTGCCCCTGGGTCACTGGAAGTGTCCAAGGCCAGGTTGGATGGGACAGTGGAACGTGTCCTTGCCCGTGGCTTTAAGGTCATTTCAATCCAGAGCAGTCTGGGGTTCTGTAAATAGGAGGATATGGAAAAGCAGCAGCCAATCTCTCCCAGGGACAAGAGGCAACCAAAACAAATTGCAGTAAGGAAAATTCCAGTTAAATGTGAGGTAAGGAGAGAGGGAATTTCACTGTGAACTTGGTCAAATGTTGGAGCAGAGGCCAGCAGAGGAAGTGGGGTCTCTATCCTCAGCCATGCTCAGTTCAGTGGGGCACCACTGGCTGTGCCCTGCTCTGAGCAGGGACTGGACTGTCCACACCTTCACAAGACCCTTCTGACACAAATTATCCTTCATCCCACAGCACCTTGTTCTTGGAAAGGAAAAACAGAGTTGCAAAATAGAAAATTTTATTCTGTAGAATTTAATTTCAAATTATGCAGCGATGTTAATGCTGTCCCTGCCCACAGATGTGCTGCTGTGCTGGAACCAGACTGTTACAATCATCCTCATGGCAGGAATTGGTTTGGTTTACCCATAATTTCAATTTCTGAAGTTGTTATATCCAAACTGCCATCCCCATGACTGTAATCTCTGAGTCAAGTGCAAATGATGCACCTGGTTTTGTACAGGACCTGTACACAGGGATCCCATTGCTGCGAACGAAAAGGAGCTACTAGAGCTCTAACAGGATTGGGCTTTGCATTTCCACATACACTTAATGGTATTAAATTTAGCTTTTAGTCTTCCCATTTATCAATTTATAAATAGAAATAATTAGAAACAAAACTAACAGATGTGGATGCTTTGGTCTGGCTTCAGTTTTGAGGCTTTATTTAGAAAATACACAGAGGGATTAATTTTGTAGCCCAGAATTAAAAATTAAATTTGCTCCAAAAGAGGCAATTGATGAATGCACTACAGTGAAATCTGGAGCATCTCTGATTTGCTGTTAGCTAATTGCTGGATGTTTGATTCACTCCAGCAGTTTTATTTCTAGTCGACACAATCTTTGGCATCTGTTTTGAATTGTTAATAAGGAAATAATGCATTTTTAATAACTGCAGCTATTGCAGTAATCCCTCACTCATTTTACAATGCTCAAAATAGACAGAAATAATACAAGTTATCTTGCATTCTCCTATTACAAGGGAAGTCTTGTGAAGCCTGAGCATGTCATGTCCTTCCACCTAGATACTTGTCTGGGTTCTGGTTAGCCCATATGCCTCCTCTGCTTGCTCTTTTGGGTTATTTCTGTTTGGGAATTAAAAACTAGACCAGCAATATCTGTAGCTTGGCTTCTCTGACTCCCTTCCCCTTCCTGCCTCCCGAGTAGAGCCTTGAAAACAATGACCTCTAGTTGGAAGCTGCAGGTTCCAGGAGCTGCTCTGGATTCATTAGATATCATTGGAATGCAGATTTTATATCTGGTGTGAAGGGCAAAGTAAAGGAAACGCAGGACACCCTGGAGAGGCTTCTGAAAGCAGAAATCCCAGCAGTCCTGTACTTCAGCTGCTGAGCCTCTGGCTTGATCCAGCTGCATCATCATCTCAGAGGCCTCGCAGCTGGAATGTGAGCTGAGCAAAGCCCAGAGATAAAATGGCATCCGGAGAAAGGGAATTTAATCAGTTCAGTGTCTTCACTGAGGAAGTTTGTCCACAGTATTTTCTGTGGCTTTAAACTGACAGAGAGTAGGTTTAGAATAGATATGGGCAAGAAATTGTTGCCTATGTGGGTGGGCAGGCCCTGGCACAGGGTGCCCAGAGCAGCTGTGGCTGCCCCTGGATCCCTGGCAGTGCCCAAGGCCAGGTTGGACATTGGGGCTTGGAGCAGCCTGGGACAGTGGAGGGTGTCCCTGCCGTGGCAGGGGTGGCACTGGATGGTTTTTAACTTCCAACCCAAGCCAGTCTGGGATTCTGTGACACATCTTTAGGCAAACTTCAGTCAGACCCTCACCCCATCTGTGCAGGTACCTCACACAGAGCAAAATTCTATGTACAGATGTCCCCATACTGGGGATTTCCAGCCCTGTTCCTATCTGCATTCCTTGTGTGGGTATGGAATAGGCTGATGTATGCAAACTGCAGCTGTGGACAGATTTGCTTGCCACTAACGTCTGAGCATCTTCCCATCTGATGTGTTTATTCATATCTGTGATTTCCTTGTTCTGATTTGCATGAAATGTTGGCTGTCACTCATTCTCCATCCACTCTACCTTCCATTCCTCTTATCTTGAATTCGATGCCCTTATCATGTCCAAAGACCATTTTTTAAATTGTGAAGCTAGAGATTTTTCTCTTTTTTTTTTTTTTTCCCAGTGAGGCCTGTGAAAACAAAATGATAATGCAAAGGATGTTATAGTGCCAAAGAAATCCCATCATTTTCTTGCAGTCTCTGCCTGCTTAATGTTTAATCAGCACCTCTGGGAGGTAAAACCATCATTCTGAAAATACTGTGCTTGTGTGAGATTTTAATGTGGAATCTTTGTTTCACCAGGTAATGTTGGCTCACATGCAGCAAACCACTGTGTGGACAATGATAGAAGGATTGATTGTGCTACTTCTTTCTGCCTGAGCCCCTGGGAGGCTTTAGAGTTGTTTTGCACCATAACTGGTTAACACAGAGGCCCCCCCTACATGATGCTGAGCTTTCAGATGCTTCTATCATGTATTGGAGTGGTTTGGTTTTCCTTAACTCTTCTTAAGAGCACAGTGGGAATTCTTGCACACTGGCACAGCCAGGGAAAACTGGGAAATAGCTTGTACCCCTAAAATGAAAAATATCTATAGATAAATGTACTTCACAACTCTTAGTTTATTTTTCCCCACTGCTGGGCACTGTACTCTTTCCTGACCCACAAAGCAAACATTTTTTGTGTCCTCCCTCCTCTTCCTCTAGAGACACCCCACACCATGCCTCCTGGTCCTGTGGTAGCTTCTGGTCAATGCCTAGTCACAGGTGAAGACATATCTGAAGGAGCTGCATTCAGAATTCATTTTAGTACTGATATGATTATTCATTGACATTTTCTACCAAAAAAAAATGTTGAATAAGGATCTAATTTCTAACTGCAATTCCCTAGCTGTCTACCTCAACATGTTTAAGCACTCTCTAGAATATGCAGAGATGTAAAAGCTTGATGGCATTTTAATTTAACTGAGCAAAGGAGTGAGAGCAGCATTGCCCAGACCAACAGCATGTCCCCCACAGAGGCAGGATGCAGATGGACAGAGCAGACCAGATACAAATTGTGACCAAACTCTGCCCTAAGTCAGTGTGAGGTTCAGCTGATTATGTAAGGCATCTGTGCTCACACCCTATGACAAAGGAAAGCTGGCATAATTGTAGTAATATTTGTAATTTTCCACTTGATGCCTACGTGATGCAGGGAATGCAAATGGATTGTGTTCCTGGGCACAACTGGGAGAACTGGCAGAATAGCCTAAAATTTGGTTTTGGATTCCCTTGTTTTTCTTCCTTCATTGTGTTCCTTTCCATCCTCCTCCTTAGCCTGTTCTTTAAAGGAAATGGCCCCTTGTGGTTGTGTCACTGGTTCAGAAGTGGCCTCACTAGAGCCTCCTGCTATGCCAGCATCTCCTTCCCTGCCATAAAGCACTTTTAGCATTACAGATGTGGGTATTCCAAACTGCTCCTGCCTCGTGGCACCATTCATGATGCTGGCAACTCATCCTGGAGACGGAGCTCTTCCTTCCACCTTGGGAAGGTGGGGGAGTGGAGAGCAGATCTGGTTGTCACCAGGATTTCTGTGTGTGAGCTGTCTGCAGAAGGGGGATGATGCATCTGGAATGTGGGCAGTGAAAATACCTGGGGGAAATTCTAAGTGTGTTAAAAATAAAGGGGTCATGGACACATTAGGCTGGGTATATATATGACTACTTAAATGTAATTTTTCTAATGGGAAAAACAGAAGTGGCTCTTTCAAAGTAGTGTTTCTCTCAATCTGAAAGTCACTAGTGTTGGCCTTGGCTCATTGGGCTGGTCTTCCCTTTGTGGAGAGTCCTGTCTCTGAGATGGAAATGGGTTAATTGGGTGATGCTTACAAACAGCTCACAGTATTTGGGAATTGGAAACAAAAGTAAACAGATTTCAGGCTGAATTTTCCTAATGCTGTTCCCTGTGATTCTCTTCCTCTGTCTCTTTTCTTTCTTGCTTCCCCCTTCTTCGGCAGGGAAGATAATGTCCTGCACCAGTTCTGCTGTCCACCTTCGGGGTCTAGTAGCCCATCCTCAAGATGACAGCGAAGCTGGGGGTCGCTGGGTGCAGTCAGTGCTCCACCTCTCCAGCCCATCTCTCCTCCCTTTCTGGTGTGCATGAACTGGCACTGCACAGATGCCGTGGGATCCCCGTGCTACCAGTTTGAGTAATGCCTCCTCTCCAGGTCTCCCCCAGCTCTCTCCTCCTGCCCAGTGCTGAGAACACAATGCCAGCTGTACACAGATTCCTGAAGTGCACAGTTTATTTTGAACTAAAATAAACGGTACCATAAGTCCTGAAGTGTAGTGTGAGCTTTGTTGCTGTCTGGACGTGGCCGTGTGGCGTGGAGGGTACAGCTCAAGGGGATTTTTTCTCTCCCAGATGTGTGGTGGGAGGGCAGCTGTTGTGAGAATCTCTATTAGGCTGTTTTAAGTTTGTTTCAAGGTTGGGCAAACATGAACATGTGATGTTTTATGGATGTGACTGCACAGAGATTAACCCTTCTTCCTTTCCCTGCTGCTGGTTCTGAGGAGCCAGCACATTTATGTTGTGGCAGCAGATCCTCTCTCCATGTCTGCTTCCATCCTAAGCTGCTTTGAGCTCTGTCTTCTCCTTTCCTTGGCCTCTGTGCAAGTCTTGGGTCAACCAAAGGACCAGATCACTGCTCATGTGCCCCAGGGCTGCAGCTGGGTAAATGAGATTGGGTGTCCAAGTTCCCACTGCCCACAAGGCTCTTGGTTGGTTGCACCTTTCCAGACACATCCTGTGCCTTTAAAAGAACCAGAGAAATTCTTCTGGTTGAGCCTTCCAAACTTAACTGGTGCAAGCAGATACACCAGGGAACAGAATTTCTCTGCAGTGGTATTTACTACTCTGAAGGTAGAGGGAAAGAAAGACTGGGAGAGGGGAAAAAAATTCTTAAATCTGTAGTCATTATCATGAGGTAAAATATTGCCCCCCACTGTCTGGGGCTCATGTAAAGGCAGAGGTGGCTTGATGTAGGGTGAAAAGCAGGTATTTATTTGTACTTGTGTGTGGCTTTGAGGATGGGATAAAAGGAGAATCACCAGGATCAAGGAGGGAAGAACTGTGAAGGTAGCTTGAGGCTCTTTCTCATCTTTGCGATGTGCTTTCCCCCCCACAAGGGACTCTCTATAAAACCAGAATACAGGTTGATGCTTTTCTGTGAGGTTTGATCCACTGTCTCTATCTTTGCTGTGAAATGTTTCCTTGTGGTTGCCTTGGCTGTGAGTGTGTAGTGTCCCAGACCTGGGGAGGGATTTGCTGGCACAAGAATAATTTGCCTTCATGATTGTACAAGTTTTTCTGCTCACTGCTCACATTCTGTGGCTGCTGCTGTTCTTCAGTGTTGAATGTTCTTAGTTTCACATGATTCTTAAACACTTTTCATTACAATATAGAGAAAGAACACTCATCCTCCCCACTGTAAAATTTCAAAATAATGTATGCAAAAAATAGTGTAGCAGATGACTGCAGTTTATTATATCCCTGGAAGTACTCTGATGTTTACTGGGTAGGGTAAAACACTGAAATGCTTGAACACTGCTCACTATTTGGGTCTTTTACTCTATAATTGAGAGTTTCTCAGTTTTTGCTCCCCAAAGATAGAAACAGTAGGAATTTCTGATATTTTGACTTGCTTATCTCCATCCCAGATGTAAACAGTGATTACCACTCTCTCCTCAGTAAAATGAACTCTGAAGCACTGTAATTTTTCCCTTGCAGAGGGGAAATTTTGTCCAGTCTTTCAATGAGTACCTTTTAGTTACTTGTGCAAAGGAAAACAAAGAAACAAGACTGATTTAACCCTGTAAATTAAACCCCCCAACCTGAAGAGCCAGCAGGTGATTATCTCCTGAAAGTGGCTGCAGTTAATGATGAGTCTCAGGAGAAGATGAAAGCAAAGCCTGACCAGCGTTATTGGCTCTCACAGGATGCTGGTATGGGGTGTTTCTATCCTGTAGTTTTCCAGTTAAGGGGAAATAGGGTCATTAGGTGTTGCTGGGATTTGGAACAATTCAAGTTTGTGGCTGTAGTGTCCCTGAATTGTGGCACTTTCTCTTCAGGAGCATACCAAGAGCTCACCTTCCCTGGTGCAATGGAAGCCAGAAATGCAGGAGTAAACATTTTTCTCTTTGAATAAATCATGGCTGGCTGAATAAAACATGCTGTGCATCCCTGGGTTTAGCAGCAGAGGCTGGTAGGGGCTCTCTTAGTTAACCAGAGGTAGAAGTAGATGACCTAAAATGCTTTGTATTATTATAACACAGAGAAAGGTACCAGCAGAAAAATTCCCATTCCTGGGTGATTTTGCACTGTTTTTGTGAAGAGTGAAGAATGTCTTACTATGCATTTTGGGATGGAAGGCAAAATAGAAATGGCATTTTCTTATTTTTTTTTTTCATTTTCTCCTTCCATGAACTCAGAGGGCTGAAAAAAAGTAGCTGCTTTGTGGGAGTTCAGATGGGGATTTTCTCCTTCAGCACCTTTAGGCATTCACACTGTTTAGGATCAGGATAGTTTGGTTTCATTCTGCAGTGTGGAGTTCTCTTTTGAAAACATACTCAGCTATTACATGGTTTTGCCTGAAATAGGAGGGTGAGACTCCAGATTTGCAGAGTAACCTCTGCCTTGCTGCTATTTCCTGCACTTGTATTATTTTCTCTCTGTTAACAACTGTGGGAAGTCACTAGAACAGCTCAGAGCAGTGTGTGGACCCTGGGCTGGAACGGGATGGACTTTTGTGCACCACTAGATGGAGCAAAAAAAACCAACCCAAAAACATACCAGTTCAACTGAGCTAAATTAAGAGATCCATTTCCCAAAGTAGATTTTAACTAGCTGAAGGAAAATACTGTGTAATGTAAGAGAAGAAATAATCCCCCCCAAAATGCAGCAGGGTGTAGATCTCAACATGGCTACAATCAAGGGTTCAAGGTGCTCCCTTGGCCAAACCAGCAGCTATGTCATGGCATAGAGATTGCCACCATTCCAGGCAAATCAGAATTCATGAGGAGTTTGAATTATAAAGTAACTTGTTGGCAATGCCACTGGGATGAAGCAGCGCTGTGACAGCACCTGAGGTCACTGGCAAGACGTGGGAACTTGGAATTCCATGTTGAGAAAGGTTGAGCCCCCTGTGGAACCCCCTCTTTGGAAAGGCTGAACCCCCACTCTGGAAGCACAGTTTTGCAAGGGGAACATTTCTATGGAATATTTGCCAAATGGACCGTCAGCACTAATTCCTTTTTCACCTTGAACGCTGAAATGGAGCAGGGAGCTCTCAGAAAATCCAACCTTAAAAATACAAATTCGAACATCTGTGGGAGTACTCGCTGTCTTTGTGTTGTGCCAGGATTGCGTGCGGCTGGTGGTAGAATTTTTTTGAGTTGTTGGTTTTTGTTTTTTTTTTTTCAATAATTGACTATTTCCTGGCGTGGGGGCTAGAGGGAGCTCCAATGCAGCTTTCCCAAAACTTTCCCGGTAAATCGCTCTTGCCTGGCTTACCCCATGAAGCTGCAAAAGAGGGAGGAAGCCAGCTCGATGTACTTCTGCACCCTATGAACACAGGACACGGGATATATATGGATATATGTGCCAGGATGCCCTACAGCCAATGTTGTTTATATATTTTATAACTATTATAATAAATGCTGTCTATAAATGTTATCATGATTACCCTAAATATGCTGTTTGTTTGTGCTCCCACCTTTCTGGAGTGTAATGCAGGCTATGTTCCAGGGAAGGTTTGTGTTTAACAGCACAGGAAAAGGTACAGGGGGTGTTTCACATGCCACTGCTACTGGTGGTTGTCAAGAAAGGGGTATGAGAACAAGACAGACACAAAGCAATACCTCTACTTGGCTAGTAGGTTTTTAAATAAAGAAATTTATAATTGAAAGGTATGAAGCACTATTATTCTATAGATTTTATTACTGCTAGATAAACATATCTGCTGATAAATTAGCAGAAAATCCAGGTTTATTATTCTTCCTCCACTGAAGAAATTTGTAATAGTTAATGGTATCACACCTGTATTTACAAGGTGTTTGGCATTCTGAACCTTTCCTGTAATTTTTCATGGCATGGAGGTATTCAGCTGAAAGTTGGACTCTAGGATCTTAAGAGGTCTTCTCCAGCCTCAGTAATTCTGTGGTTCAGGTAGGTTTCCCATCTTCTTTTAACTCCCCAAGCTTCAGCAGCTGCTTGGGGCTGGGAGGGCCCTGGCTAGGAGGGGCTGGGCTGAACAGCACTGGGTATTTAGTCCCCTTCCCTGGGTGTTTATCCCCCTTCCTTCCCTGGGTGTTTATCTCCCTGCCATGGGTGTTTATCCCCCTTCCCCGGGTATTTATCCCCCTTCCCCGGGTGTTTATCCCCCTTCCCCGGGTGTTTNTTTATCCCCCTTCCCCGGGAATTTATCCCCCTTCCCCGGGTGTTTATCCCCCTTCCCCGGGTGTTTATCCCTCTTCCCCGGATGTTTATCCCCCTTTCCTGGGTATTTATTGCCCTCCCCTTGCTCACCCTGCTGGCAGAGGAAGGGGCTCTGGGGTTCAGGATGAGCCCAAGGTCAGGGCTGGGTGCTTGCAGCTCCAGGGCCCAGTTCCTCACTGGAATCAGGCATCACTCCTTGTGCTGAGCTGCCACAAAGGGATGGATGAGGAGAGACAGACCTGCACCAAGTCCATCCACGAGGAGAAATGCCATTAATGAGTTCAGGGAGAGTTTTTCTGGCTGTCTGGATCCAGTCCAGTCTCCTGCTCCTGGCTGTGAGCTGACCTTTTGTGCCTCAGCCCCGCCACCACCCGGCTCCCTCCCCGTGGCCTGAGGATGTCCAGTCACTGACCCTCCAGAGAGACCCTGGGGACTTTCCTGGGGGTGAGAGGGACTCGTCAGTGCACCTTGGTTTTGGTTTTAGCAGCAGAATGCTACAGGGTCAGAAGGAGACAGCAGCTGTGCAGCTGATGTGGAATGAAACAAAATCACAGCATGGGTTGGGCTGGAAGGGACTTGAAAACTCATCCTCTGCCATGGGCAGGAACACCTTCCCTAGACCAGGTTGCTCAGGCCCCACCCAAAATATTTTGATTCCATAATGAGTCCAAGGCAAAAAATTGGTGTTAAAGTATTTATGAAATCAAGGTGCTGATATAGGAGGGTTCCACAGACCCTGAGGAGCAAGACCCCCTTCTGTGTGCCCAGCTAACACCCTTATGTGTCATTAATGTTTTATCTCAGTAATTTCTGTAAAAAGCAGATGTTGCTGTTTTCCCTTTGGAACTAAGATTTGAGAAGATTTGAAAATAATTATCTTTATTTGCTAAACAAGCTGGGAAGCTGGAACTGAAAATAACCAAAAGCTTTTTTTTTTTATTTGTTTACTTCCCATATTCAAGTGAAAGTATGCAAACCAATACAATGAAATTATGTCCCTTTGTAATTTCTAGTGCTTCTAGCAAGTTCTTCCTGTTCCATACCCATTCAAGTATTTAGCTTTCCTTTATGTTATTTGTGTGCTCTTTGGCCTTTAATGATCTTTGGCTGATGCATTCCTAGAACAAATGCATAAAATCAACCAAATTTATGACGCGTTAATGTAAGCATTTTATCCTAAAGAAATTATATCACATCTTGTTCACCTCTAATTTTTTTTTTTCAAGCCAATCACTGGAGCATTGCACACCTGAAAATGAGATAGCATTGAAATCCATCTTTCTCTCTTCAATTAAATTCATTTTTGCAGAGGATTCAATTAGTTGTAATTGCTGCTTTACGACATGCTCTTGCCAGGGGCTGGGGCAGTGAGATAATTAATCTCAATCAGGAAATGTTACTCAAATCATTTTCCTCTGTCACCCAGTGAGGGGTGTTATTAATCAGAAGCTGTCTCCCAACACAGCAAGCACAGGCAGCTCTGCTAGCACTGTCCCTGCTTGTGGCAGATGGCCCTGACAAACCAGTTTGTCCTGGGGTCGTGGTGGTCTCATTAAAGCCACTTTAATCCTTTCTGAGGGTGACTCTCAGCTGTGCCCACCACTCTCGGCTTCCCGCAGTGCTGGAGGTGCCTCCAGCATCCAGCCTGGGGTTGAGGTGCTCTCCACATACCTGGAGCACTTCAGGAGCCCACCAGGACATTTTTTTATAATTTTTAGTATTGAGTTATCTTTTAAAACTGTTCTTCTTTTTGATTTGAGGGAACCCACTGAAAGTTTTGTGTTTCATTTTATGCTGGATTCCAAGGGAGACGTGGACAGGAGTTATCCTTGGGTCAATTACTTCAGTGCCTGGAGGGAAGGAAATAGCCAGGGCTGAGGCAAGGAAAACCACCTCTGCTGTTAGAAGTAAAGCTGAAAACAACAAATAGGCATTATCAACTCATTTGATGTTTTTCATCAAAGACTGAAGGATGATCAAAGAGCCATGAAGGGAGGCAAAGTTTCAGGTGTGTAGTGGAGCAGCAGTCTGTGACTTTATTCCAGATGAGGCCAAATGAATGCTGAGCTTGTCTTTCAAGTTTCATTTAGGGACATGTCTTGGCCACAGCACTCAGTGTCCCTGCAGAAAAGCCATAGTTACCTTAGTTAGGAGCAGGAACATTTGGGAGGCAATTTTTGTTAGTGTCCATGTAAAATGGACAAAATCTCTAACCTGGAGTGGAAAATGTTGGGCTATGGAAGTTAAAACTGGAGATGAAGTGGTGCCTCCTCTGGGCAGATGTGCAGGTTTCTGCCAGGTGTTTCTTCCATCTGATTCTCTGGTATGGAAAAATTAAATGATTAAATGGTCTTTGAGTAAAGCTGAGAAGTGAGGAAGACTCATTTAAAGCTTACTTGGGCATTTTCCTTCCACATGTTTTTGTGGTTTTAGGGCTTTTACAAAGAATTTCAGCACTTTGTGTGTATAAACACAGAGCTTTTTCCAGGTATGGTTGGCCTCCAAACACATCCAGCTGCATCCAGAGGGCAGCCAGAACCTTTGAATGCGTCTGGGACTGCACATCCTGGTTTCTGGGTTTGCACTGAAGCTGCACGAGTTCTCGTGGGTGCAAAGGCACTCTGAGCTGTTCTACTGTAAATACTGGAATTTAGGATGAGTATGGAGAGCACTGGGGAGCTCTGGAATTGTGTAGATCATGTGGTCATTTTATTGTGGTTTCAACTGGCTCCTTTTAGTATCAAAATTCAGGACAGTGAAAATTATTATTGCTGTTAAATTGATAAAAAGTAAACTGCCAGTTAGCTGGAAAATCCTGTTTCAGTTGAGGAGCTGCTGTGTAGTTGCTCATGCCTTTCCCAGCATACACACCACTAACCCCACATTTTGTTGTTTGGCCACAGACCTGCTGACATAGCTCCAGTTGAGTTTGGGTTCGGATTCTGTGCTAGCTCGCTAATTACATGTTATTTAACTTAGGTTTATAGGCCTTTGCTTCCAGAAAGCAATGATGCTTTTAAAAAAATCTAACCCTGCTTTCAGCCTGTAGGTTTGAGCCTGCAGAGGAGTAGGATCACTGAGATTGACTGTACATGTGGAGTGATAAAGAGGTTGTTTTCTGATTTTAAAGTGAGGCATCATAACCTTTGACAGACTGATAGAGTGCACTAGAATTTGAGCCATTGAATCTGCTTATCTGAAATATCTCTGTCCATTTTCCTTTTGAGAAATGATGGTATTAAAATAATAAATGTAGCTTTGCTGAATAATAGGAAAGCAGCATATGGATTGTATGTCTTTGAATCCACTTAGCAGCATGCGTAATTCTGTACATTTCCTGGGAAACAAAAGAGGGATGCTCATTGATCCACAGTATCCTGTAATGTGCTGCTTCTGTGAAATGCTGGGTGATCACAGAAGAGCAGCACTGGTGTGCAGGGGAATATTCATTGATTGGGAGTGGATGTATTGAAATAGGTTGGAAGTCGCATGAATTCAGAAATGGCAATGCTGATGTTTCTGGAGAGCTGCAGGGACAAATGGCTTTGTGATAAATGAGCCCTGGCAGTGCAGGCTGGGCTTCTGCTGCCTGTGGATCTGGGAGGGGGAACAGGCTCCTGCCCAACCCCACTGTTCCCCTGTCCCTGTGGGATGCAGAGTGCAGGGAGCTGCTCCAGCTGCAGATGTGCCCCAGCTCCCACTCTGAGCTGGACATGTAGAGACTGCTGATGGGAAGGTGAGAAACAAACCTTTGGCCTAAAATCCAGGGGAAAGGTGGAGTGGAATGTGTCCCTAAGCCACCCTTGGGTGCCAGCAAGAGCTGTCACAGTGTGTTAAATACACCTACAGCACTTGCATCAACAGGAACAAGCTCAGTTTGGAGTGATGCTGGTGTAAGATTCTGTCTTAGGATGTGATGTAATGTGACCAGTTTGGGCTCTGTTCATTGTGTATTCACTTTGGTGAGGTTTTTATCCTCTGCTGCATCCCAGCACAGAGCTGCTGGGAGCTGAGTTTGGAGGACAGTGATAGAATCCAAAAGGATTCATGAGATTCAAATACAAATTATACCTTCAGTTCAGGATTACTCACCTGCCTTTATTTTCTGTTGTTTTTCAGCAGGGTTATCTCAAACGCCCTGGGAGGATACTTGGAGGATTGGGATGTTTGTGGTTCCTGGGTGGGCCTTGGTGTGGGGAATTGTGCAGGGTGTCTCTGAGCTGTTTGCTGGGATTTGCTCACCCAGAGCAGAGCAGTTTGTCTAACTCGGGTACTCCCAGTGCTCCTTTCACAGTCATCAAGGAACCTTTCATGTAATGTGAGAGTGCTTTGGGATTTGTGACTCTCATGAGCATCACCTTCTGTGCAGATGGTACACAAACAAAAAGGGAAAGCTGCTGCTGGCCAGGGACACCAGTGAGGACTCCTAGTGGAGAGCAAGTTTGTCTAACCATGTTGTTGAACAAGACATTTTCAAACACTTCAGCTCTCAGATTACATTAGCAGGCTGGACCTTGGACTCATAGGGGATTAAACACAGATCTGGGAGCTGTAATGTCTTCAAACTGAGTTATATACAATTGGCTGCTGCTATCACAACACTCCTTCTTTCTTTGGAAAACCTCAATTCCCATGTTGCATGTACGAGTTGGTTTTGTTTTCAGGGTTCTATATTTGAGCTTCAAATAGTAGTGAGGATTGTTAATAAACATCTGACCTTTGTGTAACTCTGGGAATAAGTGCAATTTAAATGATGGGCTTCACTTCTAACAAAGCCAAAACCACATCACTGCAATATTTTAATATGAGATCTGCTCCTCTGGCAAGATAGCACCTTGAAAAACAATGCTGGGTAAATGTTCAGCAGATAATAAATTCTAAAGTGCTTCTAGTCCTTGGGGTGGGTCCCTGATAAAGTTATTTTTTTTCTCAGAGTTCAGGACTTGGGGGCTTCTTTGGAAAACCCAGCAGAAGGCTGGGCTGCCTGAATACCAGGCAGTGAAAATCCTAAACATTTGGGCCATTAACCTCTAGGTATTGTTGTTGGAGTTAATTTACCTTGTGGCAGTTTTTGGAAGTTAATTTTTCCATGTACATGTTTTTAATGTAACATTTTCACTGTACAGTGTGTATTACTACAAAACAGAAATTGCAGCATTTCTACTTCTCCAGTTCCCCCCATTGTTACTCCTAAAGACTGCTCTAGGAATGCAGGGCCCAAGTTTGAAAGCACAAATGAGTTTTATTTAATGTAATTCTGTTGTCCCTGCACAAAAATTCAATTTCACTTTTGCACAGTGTTCTGAAATTAATGAAACCAGCTGAGCCTTGCTAGACTGTTTCCTCCTGGCTTTTGGAGTCATGTTGGGCTTTTTTTCCTAGACATTGCTTTCCTTAGACAGATCTAAAATCACTTTGATATACTGCAATTATATTTTGATTTGTTGCATGTTGTAAAAATCAGTGTTTGGGCACATTTCTGTGTGAGTGACCTGGGCAAAGAAGCTGTGCTCTGAGGACAGGCAGTGGAGCTGGTTTCCATTTCCAGTGCTGGGAGCACTTTAGATCCAACAAGGGGTCCAGCACATTCCCAGCTTTGGGAATGCAATTCACTTTGAGCCCCAAGCAAGGAAAGCCTTTTATTTCTAAGAGCAGCATTAAGTACGTGTTTAAATACTTCCTTGTCTAAATCGTTCATTAAAATATTTGGAACAAAATGTGTGAGAAAAGAAAATGAGAAGCAGGAATTTCCATGGTATTCTATAAGGCCCTTCCATCTTCAAGCTGCCTTTCCACAGGTGAGCAGTTCCAGTTCTTAAAGCACAGCTATTAAATTGTCTGTCCAACAGAAAGGCTTAATCTGAAGTCTTAATTTGTATTTTCAGGGTGTGTTCCAATGAGTGCTATTTCCCTCTGCCCTGCTCACCCATTCAATCCTGTGGAATCCTCTGGAGTGTGACTGTTCCACTTTTAGACCTACAGTGAGACAAGTTTGCTGAATTGGATCTGCTGACTGTAGCTGCAGAGCCATCCCAGCTTCCCTGGGAGCTCCTGCTTGTGCTCCATCCCTGCTTTATCACTGCAGAGTGTCCTAGGGAAGGGATTTGTGGCACTGCCGTGCGAGCAGCACAGTGTCCGTCAGGGCCGCCGTGGCTGGCACTGGCCCATGGCAGTGCCAAGGCCAGGGGACAGGAGAAGGCAGGCACTGCCCTGCCCTTCGTGCCTGGCAGTGCCTGGTGTCACGCACATTGTTAATGTGAATGAATTAATTAATGCAGGCCACGGCTGCATGTCTGAGAAAGGATGCTCCAGACAGAGCGATATTGCTGCAGGGCTCCCAGCCACAGCTCTGTTAGATCCCTCCCAATTCTGGGAGGAGACCAAGCTCTTCATCAGCCTCTGCTCCATGATATTCAGATGAGAATTTTCCCCAGCTTGTTCCTTCATGACCATTTGTTGGGGGGGATCAGGTGAAGGAGTGTGACAGGAGCTGTGCTGCCAGGCCCTGGGTCCCTTGAGCTCAGGGCACGTTGGGGCTTTTTGGGAACAAGCCCTCCCTGATGGCTTGGCAGGTCTCTGCCAAGGGATATGTAGGGATGATTTCCTCTGAATGGCTGGATTATAATTTCCAGTTTTGTTTCTGAGGGATGGGGTATCCTGGCTGAGGATGATCCTTCTGTCCTCTTTCTGCCTGTTGGGATTGGATGCTTTGGACTTTCCTTCCAAATGGAGCACTGGGATCTGTGGTGTGCCAGACCAATGTCAAGCAAGGGTAAAGATTTCCATTTGGTGAAGCTGCACTTTGGAGTATAAAGAAATAAGTTAGTCCTCCTTTGTATGTGAATGTGTGCAACACCACAGCACCAGCCTGCAGTGAGCAGGTTTCCCTTTCTTACGTGAACTGCCAGCTCCAAGAAGAAATTGTGTGCCAAGCAGCAGCAATTATTCGCTGAGCAACACCCCAGACAGGGTCTTAAATATTTAATGTATTATTTTGCATTCCATCCCTCAGTGTGAGAGGGATGCAGCAGCACAGTGCTGCAAGCACTGGAGCTCTCACAGAGCTCAGAGCTGCCTCTTCCTCTCACACCCCTCTGAGCGGCTGTCTGCAGACAGCATAACTTTGTACTCTGATGCTCCAAGTGAATCTCCCTTCTTAGCCAAAGGATGATATATTTGAGCAGTCTTTATTTGGGATCAAGCTAGGGGTTTGCTTCAACTGCAGTTATTTCATCTGTCACCACTGTGCATTTTCGAGCCAGAATAATATCTTGGCTTTTCTCAAATTGGATATTTTTCTGGCTGCTTGCACGATGTGTGCCTATGCTGTGTGGTTATTTGTAGGCTCTGCCAGCAGTAAGAGAGTAGTGCTGGTGTCTCCTCTGTCCTCTGGTGAGCAGCTAATGAAGCAGTTGCAGCCATCTATACTGATGGGAAGGGACTTTGGTGCCCCAGCTCAGCATTATCCAGACAAATTGAGCCTGAGGCTGTCCAGGGGACCCTGAGGAGGGGAGGCAGCTGGACTGAACCATCAGCATGGGGACTCCCCCAGGATTATCCACTCAGCCCAATAAGAACCTCCTGAAGTTCTGACTTCACCCTCCATCACCAGAGGTAAAACCAGGCTGCTGTGTGGAGTGACTGTCCCCGTTCATCCATCTCAGCCAGAGCAGAGTTCTGGGTGGCTCTGTCACACTGAGGCTTGCTGCAGTCACAGAGACATCTTCCAAATCCTCAGTGGTTCCCACTGCCACTGTTCCACATGGAGAGGCAGGAGTTGAAGGGCTCTGTAGCAGTCCCAGATCAATAACACTCCTTGTCTGCTGTCACAGCTGAGCAAAGCACCACTGGAGGTTTTCACTTCTCCAGTGTTCATTCCCTGCCCTCTCTATGTCACACAATAGAAGGAGCTCCACCTTAGACTACTTCCAAAATAACCTTTAGTTGCACTGATTTTTGTATTTACAAAACCCGGTTTATTTCATCACAAAACAAGCAAAATAAACCAGAGCTTTGTATCACGGCTCAAGACACCAAGAGATAATTTTATTTCCCTTCAATCTGCTATAGCCTTGTGGAATAAGATCTTTTAGACACCCTGTTGCTGGGAATGCTCTCTGCTCAGCACACAGTGCCAATAACAGGAGTTGGAGCCTGTGGCCTTGTTTTGTGCTCCAAGACAGAACTCTTGATCAGAATTGTGTTTATAGTTTTTGTCTATGGATACCCAAATGTCACAGTATTGTCACAGTACAGCTGGTCTGGACAAAGTAAATCTGACCATAACACAAATCCAATTCAGCTAGCATAGTTCATCCCTGGATAAGTTACAGGGCACCCTCAGCCAGCCCCATCCAAGGTGAGAAGTAAGCACACCACTGGCCAGGACGCAGGGCAGGGAGAGAGATCTCAGCCATGGCTGTCTAGCCTGGGAAATTTGAATTGGGTATTTAAGTGAGTTCTGAATAATAAACGAGGCTGTTTTGTCTCATGAGCACCTGGAGCACGAGTTGTGGATTTTTGTCTCCACACCCGCAGCCGGCATGTTACACCCAAAGCTTACTGTCTGAATTTTAGACCAATGATTTCTTGGAAACATTTGTATTTTCTCCTGCATGATGCACTGCAGAAGGGGGCTGATCAGGATTCCCGTGCTGATGGACACAGGTGGAAGCTCTAGGCAAGCTCCTCATCCAGGAGCTGTGGATATCCATAATTTGGATAATCCTTTTAGTCTTGAAAGCAGTCGTTACTACCAACAATTATACATATTCTTCAGGTTTCATGCTGACCACAGTAGCAGTAAATAATCCCACTGTGTGCCCAGTTTAGTTAGTGCCTTTCCCCGAAATGTCAGGAGAGGAGGAGATGTCATTCAGGAGATGTCATTCAGCTGAATCACAGTGAAACTGGGGCAGATTTCCTTCACTGCCCACCTGGAAGGACCTTGCAAACTCCATAGAAACAAACTGGAGATACAAAACAGCCCCCAGGATGGTGTGGAGCGTTCCCTGATAGTTCCAGGCAGTTAGGCAGTTTGTGCTCAGTCTCAATTTTCACTCAAAGCCTTGGGCAATTCTGCAGCTAATGGTAGTTTGGGAAGTTTTTAAGATACCTTTATTCATTCCAATGGAAATAATACATATATAGACAAGTCTGTTATATTTAACAATATCTTTTTAATGGCTTCATCATTAGGTATTATCTATGCTTCTTTCTGGGCTACAAATATAATGAGCCAGTGCCCATTAGGAATAAAAAGGATTGTCAGACCTTCCTGCTCACTTTCTTCACAGCAGTGCAGTATTTTATTTTCCTGTCCAGTTCATTTGTTAAAAAAGTAAAGCAAAATGAACAAACCTTAATGAGATATATTTTTATCATTCCTGAAGTGATCCTGTGTGCAATGAGATACTTGGTTTGCTGTAGCTTTAATGACATTGTGTTCAGAATCTAGGTTATTTTTATGTTTTAAATTAACTTTCTATCTTTGAGCAGTTTGGAAAGAAACCAAAATATTTAAATGGGATTTTTAGCTGGAAAGAAAGCAGGGGAGTAAAGATGTGATTATACTATTTTCTAAATTCGACAGGAATTAACTAACTTTTTGTACCCTAAGTCCAGATCTTTCAGTAGAATTTATACTTGGTTTCTCCTGTTTCTACTGTTTCTAGTGGGGGGTTTTGTGGCCACTAAATGTTGGTTTTCATGTTGTCAGACCATGCCTGAAGTTTTCCACAATGCCAAGTTGAATCTGAGGGTGGGTGGCCAGGCAAAAAGGCTGGGCTATAATAATTCTGGGTGTGTAGCCCTCCTTTGTAGGGCTTTTTGTTTTCCACCCTTCTCCCCACAGTGTGGGGATCTTTCTCATCCAGGGAATTTCTCCAGATCAGCTCCAGAAGGTTTTCCTGTCTTTGCCACTGTTCCTATATCTGCCCTTCAGCTAAAAAAACATATAAGACTTGCACAAGGGAAGTTGGATATTGGATATTAGGAAACATTTCTTGCCTGAAAGGATTGGCAAGTAGTGGCACAGGCTGCCCAGGGCAGGGCTGGGATCAGCAGCCCTGGAAGTGCTCGGAAAACACTTGGATGTGGTGCTGAGGGGATGTGGTTTGATGGACCCGGCTGTGTCAAGGTAAGGGTTGGACTCATCCTGGAGGTCCTTCCCAACCTTGATGAGCCTGGTTTATGACTCCAAGAGGGGTATTTTTGCTAAGAGCTGTGCCTTTCCTAGGTGAGTTTATATATAGAAATACATGTGCCTCTCCTGACTGGGGGTCTGGGTGCTACCTGGGGTGCCTGACTTCAGGAAGGAGAACCAGGATTCCTAATGAAGCTGTAATCCTGCTCCTAAGGGTTGTGTCAGGAGTGTTCAGTGTCATCAGAGGTGTGCTGGGGTTGGGGCTAATCACTGCTCATTAGCATCTCCTCTGTATGCACCGCACATCCCTGCTGCACAAAGACAGCGTCTGAGAAATATTTATTCACAGCACCAGGGGCCGAGACTGCTCAGAGCAGATTTTTTTCTGCAAGTCTGGGTTAAAAGCAAGGCAAAAGCCCTGCTGAGTGAGCAGGCTGGTACCTCCACAGCACATGGAGGAAAGCAGGAAACTGAATTGTAAGTGAAGTTCACCCTTTCTTTTCCATGGTTAAACCAACACCATAAGCCAACAAAGCTGGCATATGTGAGCCATCCCCCTCAAAATTCAGCACTATTCACAAATCCTGAACTGGGGAAGCAAACAAATTACAGGGTGGTATAAGCTCCCCAAAGCTATTTTAAAGCTTTAGCGCTTTAGTTAAAAGCTATTTGGACAGTATGGTTTGTTTCCATTTCTGTACAGATAATTCTTGCTGCTTTTATGGCCTCCTCCCTTCACACCACCCTGTTTAGTTTTGTAAATGAATTAGGAATCTTGGAATTCAAAGTAAAGATTTGCCATTGATTTATGAATGACCACTGTAAATATAATTAATGCAGTTCTAATGTGAATTTTATGAACTTCTACTGTACATGTTTATGGCTCTGTGAGCAAAGACTGATCTATGGCCATTTGTATAAGGGATAGAAATGGATGAGTCCAAGTAACCATTATATATATATATCTCTGTTATATATAATATATATATATATATAATATATATTAAATATATATAAAAATAGATATAATTATAATAAATCTGGAGTCATGCTCAGAGAGAGCAAGGGTAATTACACCACACTGCATGTTAAATATTGCTGCTCAAAAATCAACATACTTAGAGAACTTCCTCAGTCCTTACAATTACCTGAACTTTGTGCTGCAATAATTCTGCAAGACAATTCCACAGTTGCCTTTATTGTGTAGAGAGCAGAAAGCCCCAGAGTATAAAAGTTGCTCACTTAGATACAGAAGGATGGAGTGCTTTTATAATATTGAAAATTGATCAGGCTGTGACTTATTCAGACAAATGTTTCTCTAATTCCCCCTTCTCTAATCTAGGAAAGGGTGATGGGTTTTTTTGTTTGGGTTTTTTTATTTACTCTCATGTTTAATGGCATGCTAAGTACTCTGCAATGTCAGTAAGAAGGAAGAGAATGTAAAGTCGTTGATATTTAGGACATAGAATTTTTTAATAGTTCGTGCTTTTAATTTGGTTTGTACTTTAATACTTTATAATTTTATTCTTTTGCTGTCACCTCAGGACTTCACTGGAAACAGGAAGCAGTGTCTCAACTGACCCACTCAGGTACTGTAGCAATCATAGCTGGTAGTTGTAGGTTTGAACTGACAGAAATGCCTTGTTCTGCACCAGCTGCACATCACACAGCTTGATCTTGCAATGCACAGCCAGCAAAGGCACTGACCCAATAGCTGGATATTCCCAAGAGTGGATAATTTGCTATTTTCTAGGATTTCCAACTTGAAATTCAGTCTTAGCTTCAAACCATGGGTTTGTTCTCCGAGCAGCACAAAAGGGAGCGACAGAAGGTATGCCTATGTACAAACCACCTCTCTCTCAGATTTTTATAACCTTCATGCTGCCAGTATTTGACCTTTCCTCCTGTTCTGGCAGGTCTTTGCTGCTTTGGGGGAACAGTTGCATGAAGATGCCACTGATATTTCTGTTGCTCAGCATTTTGATAAAAGCACCTACCCTTCAGAGAGCTCTGTCACAGGAGGCACTGGCAGAACTGGGATCTTACTTTGATCACTCCATTTAGAAAGCAATGCTTGGCCCTGTTAACTGTGCATATCAAATGGGTACCTTGCATCTTTTATTCTCATCCCTGCACACTGAAAAGTGCATCAAAGGCACAGACTTCCTTTGGTAAATCTGGGACAGAGTCCCTCCCTCTCAAACTGGAAACGGGTTTGGTACAAGTCTTCCTCTGGAGATGTTCTGGTTCAAAGATGTGGCTTTTTCCCACATGAAGTCATTTGAACCTTGCTTGAACACAACTGGGAGCTTTTGTGTTTAACCTTATTCAAATTAAGGCCCCTCTGTAATTAATCTTCCGTTGTTATTCAGTGTAAAGTCTTCTGAAAGTAAAGCATTTTCCTTGTTACCATTTCCCAGCAGCCATCCCCTCTGCTGTGATATTCCCTTTGTCCTCAGCACAGCAACATTGGGGCACATTCAGTCCCCACTTCAGTCCCATTCCCAGTGTGATGGGAATAGTGGATCTTTGTGTGGCAGGACAATGCAGGAACAATCCCAACTTCCCCCTGCTCTGCTCCTCTGCAAATTTATTTTAACAAGAGCATCCTGTTGCTGGTGTGTGATTTACCAGAGACAGGTATTGCTGCCACTTTTATTGCAGGCTCAAAATAGATTTTATTACAATGTTTTTTCTTCCACTGAGTATTTTTTTCCATGGCAGATGAGGTATCAGTGAGGAATATGGAAGAATTAGATGCATGCAGTAAATCTTTCTGAATGTTGAGGACTGAGCTGAAATAATACTTGGGGGTTACCAGACAAAGATGTAGAAATGCCACTCTTTAACTACAAAATTAATAATTTGGTGGAGTTTAAAAAATCTGAAGCAAAACAATCACAGAAGGGAAACTGAAGAAAATGGCTGAGATTTTATCAGATAAAACTGAATTTTTCTTAGTGTTATATAGTTGTAGAGGGAAAAGCATGTGATACCTAGCCCACTTCAGCAGGTCAAATAAGCCTGTTCTGGAGCTGTAGACAGAATTAAGGCCATTATTTTTTAAGTATGATGAAGATAATGGAAGACTTCTTGTTACTGGATGTGTTCTCATGAACCCGTTGAGCAAATTGGCCTTTGAACAACCCAGAAAAGGGATGTACCAATTAACATGGCCCCACCCAGTGTCCTGTCAAGTATTTCCTAGTCAGGGTACTCTTTTTGCATTTTGCTCACAAATTTCCTGTTCCCATCAAAAAGGACATTTCTCCTTAGTGAACCACTCATTGCTGGAAAGGGTAAAGATTAATGTGAAAAAATTGCTTATGTCCATTATAAAGAGGAAAATATGTAAAAATATTTTATGTGTGTGTATATATTGGCTGGCACAATTTCTTTCATAGCCTGCACAGGATTTATTCTGGATATTTTGGGTTGGCCACTGTCAGCTTTCAGCTGGCATCTGAAAATATTTTGTTTCCTAATATCTAAATTTTATTATGGCCCTTATGGAAAGTTGAATTGCCAGGCCAGTTCCAAATGAGCTGGAAATTTAAATGTTTGAGCTCTGCAGATATTTGGGGTGGATTTGTCATATTTTGGCAGTTGAGTGTCTTAATAACAAAAAATAAAGGGTATGATCAAATGGTGATTAGAATTCATCTGTGGGGGAGTGCAGAACTCTGAGAGCTCTCTGAAGCCAAGGAACTTTGTTTTGAGTTTCTGGAAGGTTTTTAGGCAGCAGAGCTGCCCTTCAAGTCAGTATGGAAGGAAGAGACCTTGATTTATGTCCTGACTCTCTGGGCATCTCTTCAGTGCTTGTCACCAACATCCTGGGGTGTCTCCAGGGTGTCCCCAAGCCTGAGGGCTCTGTATGACCTCTTCTACCTGCCCTGGTGGGGCAGGGATGCTCAGGGGATGGTACCCACGAATGCCTGTGAGGGGCAGGGAGGGACATCTGTTTTGCCAGAGCCTTGAACATCAAAATTTGCCTTATTCTTTGAGTAGCCCTGGAATTTCCTCCCCAGCTTTGATGTGGAGGCCACTTACTGCACTTCAGTGGCCACACATTACCCTGTGCACAGAGCTTTGTGTGCTGTGGTGTCCTGTAAGCACCTCAAACCTTCCAGGAAGAAGTTCAGCATCTCTTTGCTTGTGCAAAGCCTTGGTTTGTACCCCTGCTCTGTACTCCCCCACTTTTTAATATGATGTGTGCAGGGTATTGTGGATGAATATGGAATCCACACTGTCTGGGTCCTGTGAAATCCCTGAACTCCACAATACATGCTACCATGAATTTTTTTGTTTGTGGCCAGCCGAGTATTTCATCCTGAGGTCTTGAAAGACTTGTGGAAAACAATTTAACTACTACAATTTCTGTGCTCCACCTAAATAGGGGGATACACAGTTTTTCTGGGGAAGTGAAATATTTTTTAGGAATGTTCCTGGCATATCACTCTAAAAGTTTAGCTAATTAATAACAGTAGTTCAGTATTAATATTTTGTGAAAGATTGTCACCAGAAAAGTCAATTTTCCTGGTCTGCCCAACTTTTGAAAGCAATACACCAGGAACTCCAGCAGGCACTGGCTTCATGCTGGGGTTATTTTATCCCTCAGTGGATTGTTTTCCTTCAGCCTCAGAGCTCCAGGGGTTGGCAGGAAAACCACCCCTAAAATAGGAGGTGGTACAACGTTTGATTTGCACTTGGCCCTTTCTTTAGTGGCTGTTTTTGAAAGCCCTGTCAGAGGCTGAACTCTGAGTGACTGCAGAAATTCTCAGCAAACTGCTCACGGCTCTAAGTGTTGGAGCAGCAGCACATCCAAAAATCCCTACATGTGTTAGGCCTGGGAATTCAAAGTCAAAGGTTTCGGTAAATGCCTTTTTGAAAGAACCAATTCTATATCCCAGCTGAGCGTGAGATGAAGCTTAATTTCCTTTGTTGTTTTCCTCTGGAAGACAAGTGAAAATGAAGTACGTGTTGAGAGCATGGGGCTTTTCATTTGCAAAAGTCCTCATTAGCATTTTCTCTGCATGAAGGGTGGGATAATCAGTGCTGGATGCTGTCAGGAAATCCATGGGTACATGGCTCCTATGCTCCAAGCCCACTCCTTAGAAATAGATAATTAAGGTGATAAATAGGATTTTTATTTTTTTTTCTGGAAAAGATATGATGCTGAGAAAGAAATTGCTTTGCAATGTGAACAAAGGGTAAGTTTCTCATTTCAGGATCAAGTCTTTGGCTGGTATCTCCTGAGCTTACTTTTCTTGGGCTGGTTTTCCCTTCTTTCCTTGATCCTGTGAATATCTGGCCTTGGTTATGGGATGTAGCAATTTTTTCTTTTGTTTTTTCCTTCTTTTTTTCTTGGAATGTAAAAAAAATCAGATACAAAAATATTACAAAAGGGAAAACTCAATTTTTTTTCATCTTTCTTTTATTTTTTCTTGTGATTTTTTTTGTGGAAACAAAGGAAAAATGATTTTCCATTACGCTCTTGGCAGTACCGAACCCAAGGCAGGAGTCAGTGCCAGGAGGCTGGGGCTCACCAGGAGCCACTGTGTCTCCAGGGCCTTCCCTCAGTTCCTCCCAGGTTAACCTACCCTGGAAAACAGGGGATGAAAAACAAGGATGAAAGTGTTTTGATAAGAAAATCTAAGTATCCTCACCATGATGGCATGAGTGACTTCACAATTGCCAAGCTATCGAAGCCCAAAGGATATGAGTCCAGGAAGATAAATAGGCTTGGATTTGGGCAGTGTTTTGCATTGTTGGGGGTAGATGCTGCTTCTCACAGATACCCAGTTGTGTTTGCTTAGCAGTCACCAGCTCTGGTGCTGCTCTGAAAGAAATCCCAGCAAATAAGTGCAGGCAGCACAAGGAAAAAGGGGTAATTGAAAGAGAATCTTCACAAGAAATTATTTTTTAAAAGGCCCAAATCAAGCATGTTTTTTTCCCTGCAAGTTGCTTTTCATATGATCTGGTCATTCCCACCAACTGTCCTGTTCTGTACAAGGTGGTTTTAGGGAAATACCACACAAAGTGTGACCCTGTTTAAGCATAACCCACGGATTTCTTTACTTCACTAAAGAAACTGCCAGTTTTTACTCAAATATATTTATAATTGCATTTAATTAAACTTACAAAAAGCAGTTTTGTAAGAAGAAGCAATGCACTTCTGTAACTGCACAGTGACAGCGAGTAAAATCAGAACCCCTAAATATAGCTTATAGAGATGCCTAAATATAGCTTATTATCCAGGCACTTGGGGAACTGGATAGGTCCACATGGAAAAGAGCCTCACGTTGAGGCTTAGGGGTTTGGTTTTCTTTGCATATTTTTAAACAGTGCTGAAATTCTTGTGGCTTTTTGGGGAGAGGATTGTGAGGGTGTTTCATGGTTTATTTGTTTGTTTGGGTTTGTTGGTTGATTGGTTGTTGGTTTTGTTTTAAACACTTGTCCAAGTGCCAGAGTGGTTTTGAAGCATTTGGTCAGATTCTGATTTTGGTTTTGTTGCTGTGACTGTTGAACTCTTTAAGTTCCTCTAGACCTGTTTGACAGTAGTGCAAGCTGTAGCCTCTATGTTTACTATGAGTGATTTTCAGAAATTAAACAAAATGAGAAACAGCCGAATTGTGGTTGCTGGAAGAGTGAACTTGCAGCAAACTGGACACAAGCGTTGGTCTCCATCAGGACACTTCTTATTTAAAAGCATTTTTAAATTTTAAATTTTTTTTTTAGATTTTTTTTTTTAAGATAAATTGCAGCTGAAGTTGTTGTGTGCCAGGCCTGTTAGTTGCAATGGAGCAGTTCTGTGCTGTTGTTAATCCAGAGTATCCAGTGAGACTGGAGAAGGGGAGGGATGGGCACAGATCTCTCCTGTCTGACCAGGGACCAGCTGGAGCTGGGCCAGGGCAGGCTCAGGCTGTAAATCAGGGAAAGGTTCTAGCCCAGAGGTGCTGGCACTGCCCAGGCTCCCCAGGGAATGGGCACGGCCCCGAGGCTGCCGGAGCTCCAGGAGCTCTCAGGGATGCGCAGGGTGGGGTAGTTGGGGTGTCTGTGCAGGGACAAGGGTTGGACTGGATGATTCTCGCGGGTCTCTTCCATCCCAGGAGATTTACAGAATCCCAGACTGATGGGAGTTGGGAGGGACCTTAAAGCCCAACCCATTCCATCGCCCTGCCGTGGGCCTGGACACCTCCCACTATTCCAGGTGGCTCTAAGCCCCAGTGTCCAGCCTGGCCTCGGACTCTTCCAGGGACAGACACAGCTTCTCTGGGCACCCTGAGGGCCAGAGCCTCCGCACCCTCCAAGGGAAGAATTCCCACCTATTCTCTAATCTAACCCTGCCCTGTGTGATTCCATCCCAGGATTCTCACCCTTGACAGTTCACGTTGGGATAGAGAGGAAAGAAGGAGGAGGGGCGGGAATCGGTAGAATTGGGCCAGGGTAAAAGATTTTTAAAAATCTGTGCTCGTCTTCTCAGAACAAAAGCAAGCCGTTTTTATCGTGCCTAGCAGAGGTTTCGATAGCAAAAGCTGCTAATTGTAACATGCCCAGCCCCAGCAGCTCCCTGCCTGCGGCTCGGGGATGGCTCCGATGCGGCTGTGGGATCCCCCGGGATCTCCGCAGGCATTCCCTGGAGGGGCTGTCCGTCCCCGCCGGCAGTCTGCCTGGCTGTCAGCCTGTCTCCTTCTCTGTCCTTTTGTCTCTCCGTCCGTCAGTCCGTGTCCGTG